>NW_020664859.1:1531593-1534341 GCF_002925995.2 Terrapene triunguis | reverse complement strand
CATTCCCACCTTCAAAGGCCACACATCAACTTTTGGCTGAGGAGGGCAGGTTGTGGATGCCTTTGAGCCCATCAGCATCACGCAGAGTGCTGACCAGAGGGCCTTGCTTGAAAGCAATCCCAAATCTTTCCATCCCTGCAAGGGTCACACAGTGCTCCTGCTCTTCTGGCACAGAAAGTTCTGTCCTTCATGTGGCAGCATATGGCATGGGACTGCCAGGTTACCTCATGGATTCCCACAGTATTGGTACCATGAGGCTTTGCTAGTTTAGGGAGGACTGTCATGCACCTCGGCATCTGCAAGCTTCCTTTTGCAGCAGAGAAGGTGTCACTGATCCTTTGCTTTCCTGCAGGGTTCTTGGCCATTTTGAGAAGCCTCTCTTCCTGGAGCTGTGCAAGCACATGTTTTTTGTGCAACTGCATGAAGGCGAATACATCTTCCGTCCCGGGCAGCTGGATAACAGCATCTACGTCGTGCAGGATGGCAAGCTAGAAGTTTGCATTCAAGAAAGTGTAAGGATAAGCCTAGCCACTGACTCTTTTGATAAATCTCTTATTAGGATAGCATATGGCTAGAGATAAACATCTCCATCATGTAATAACTTGGAACAGGCTGTATTAGCTCCTGTAAGGCAAGTGTTAAGCTTTCTGGCAGCCTATAATTCATTAGGCCAGTGGTTCTCAATCAGGGATATATGTACCCTTGGGGGTACTCAGAGGTCTTCCAGGGGATACCGGGGGGGGAGAGGGGGAAGGGATAGCTCAGTGGTTTGAGGATTGGCCTGCTAAACCCAGGGTTGTGAGTTCAATCCTTGAGGGGGCCACTTAGGGATCTGGGGCAAAATCAGTACTTGGTCCTGCTAGTGAAGGCAGGGGGCTGGACTCGATGATCTTTCGAGGTCCCTTCCAGTTCTAGGAGATAGGATATCTCCATGTATTTAAAAAAAATGATACATCAACTCATCTAGATATTTGCCTAGTTTTACAACAGGCTACATAAAAAGCACTAGTGAAGTCAGTACAAACTAAAATTTCATACAGACAATGACTTGTTTATACTGCTCTAGAGACTGTACACTGAAATGTAAGTAAGATATTATATATATATATATATATATATATATTCCAATCAATTTATTTTATAATTATATGGTAAAAATGAGAAAGTAAGCAATTTTCAGTAATAGTATGCTATGACACTTTTGCATTTTTATGTCTGATTTTTGTAAGCAAGTAGTTTTTAAGTGAAGTGTAACTTGGGCGTACGGAAGACAAATCAGACTCATAAGTACATAAGAATGGCCATACTGGGTCAGACCAAAGGTCCATCTAGCCCAGTATCCTGTCTTCTGACAGTAGCCAAAGCCAGGTGCCCCAGGGGGAATGAACAGAGCAGGTAATCATCAAGTGATCCATCCCCTGTCGCCCATTCCCAGCTTCTGGCAAACAGAGGCTAGGGACAACATCCCTGCCCATCCTGGCTAATAGCCAATGACCATCCTGGCTAATAGCAATACTCCTGAAAGGGGTACAGTAATCTGGAAAGATTGAGAGCCAGTGCATTCGGCAACATGGTCATCAACAATGAGGAGTCCGGTGGCACCTTAAAGACTAACAGATTTATTTGGGCATAAGCTTTCATGGGTAAAAAGCCCCACTTCTTCAGATGCATGGAGTGAAAATTACAGATACAGGATGGTGTTTTCAGGAAGATCACCAATGCATTGTAGTTTCCTCAGGAAGTCAGTGGTGTCTCAAAGATAGCTAGGTACTTGGCACCATGCAAGGCACTGAATTTAGCCGTATGAAGTGGAAATCCATCAACTTAATGAAAAAACTCGCACAGATACAGACAGACATCATCTTCCTCTCCAAGTGCAAACAGATGGACATCATACCAGATGGACTGAAGGCAAAAGATCCATTGCAATCGACATACTACATTGACTGTGGTGAGAGATTGTGCCACACACTCTTAAAGAAACTGAGGAACCACCTGATCAGCATCCTGTACAGCAACCAGGAGAAGATCAAGAATGAGCTCTCAAAACTGGAGACTCTCATACAAAAGACGATCCTGGCCACCATGGATGTAGAAGCTCTTTACACCAATATTCCACATGAGGATGGACTACAAGCTGTCAGGAACAGTATCCCTGATGAGGCCATGGCTGAGCTTTGTGACTTTGTCCTCACCCACAACCATTTCAGATTTGGGGACAACTTATGCCTTCAAGTCAGTGGCATTGCTACGTGTACCCACATGGCCCCACAGTATGCCTATTTTTATGGCTGACTTAGAACAACACTTCCTCAGCTCTCGTCCCGTAGCGCCCCTCCTCTACTTGCGCTACATTGATGACATCTTCATCATATGGACCCACGGGAAGGAGGCCCTTGAAGAATTCACCCGGATTTCAACAATTTCCACCCCACCATCAACCTCAGCCTGGACCAGTCCACACAAGAGATCCACTTCATGGACACTATAGTGCAAATAAGCGATGGTCACATAAACACCACCTTATACCGGAAACCTACTGGCCGCTATACTTACCTACGTGCCTCCAGCTTCCATCCAGGACACATCACGTGATCCACTGTCTACAGCGAAGCCTTAAGATACAACCGCATTTGCTCCAATCCCTCAGACAGAGACAAACACCTACAAGACCTTTATCAAGCATTCTTAAAACTACAATATCCACCTGGGGAAATGAGGAAACAGAGTGACAGAGCAAGGCGGGTA
>NW_020664859.1:1519423-1526593 GCF_002925995.2 Terrapene triunguis | reverse complement strand
AGATGTATTGGAGCATAAGCTTTCATGGGTGAATGCCCACTTCGTTGGATGCATGTGATATGCATCCGACGAAGTGGACATTCACCCACGAAAGCTTATGCTCCAATACATCTGTTAGTCTTAAAGGTGCCACAGGACTCTCTGTTGCTTTTTGTAGGAAGATAGGATACTGGGCTAGATGGACCATTGGTCTGACCCAGTACGACCTTTCTGACGTTCTTCTCCGCATTCCCACCTTCAAAGGCCACACATCAACTTTTGGCTGAGGAGGGCAGGTTGTGGATGCCTTTGAGCCCATCAGCATCACGCAGAGTGCTGACCAGAGGGCCTTGCTTGAAAGCAATCCCAAATCTTTCCATCCCTGCAAGGGTCACACAGTGCTCCTGCTCTTCTGGCTCAGAAAGTTCTGTCCTTCATGTGGCTGCATATGGCATGGGACTGCCAGGTTACCTCATGGATTCCCACAGTATTGGTACCATGAGGCTTTGCTAGTTTAGGGAGGACTGTCATGCACCTCGGCATCTGCAAGCTTCCTTTTGCAGCAGAGAAGGTGTCACTGATCCTTTGCTTTCCTGCAGGGTTCTTGGCCATTTTGAGAAGCCTCTCTTCCTGGAGCTGTGCAAGCACATGTTTTTTGTGCAACTGCATGAAGGCGAATACATCTTCCGTCCCGGGCAGCTGGATAACAGCATCTACGTCGTGCAGGATGGCAAGCTAGAAGTTTGCATTCAAGAAAGTGTAAGGATAAGCCTAGCCACTGACTCTTTTGATAAATCTCTTATTAGGATAGCATATGGCTAGAGATAAACATCTCCATGTAATAACTTGGAACAGGCTGTATTAGCTCCTGTAAGGCATGTGTTAAGCTTTCTGGCAGCCTATAATTCATTAGGCCAGTGGTTCTCAATCAGGGATATATGTACCCTTGGGGGTACTCAGAGGTCTTCCAGGGGATACCGGGGGGGGAGAGGGGGAAGGGATAGCTCAGTGGTTTGAGGATTGGCCTGCTAAACCCAGGGTTGTGAGTTCAATCCTTGAGGGGGCCACTTAGGGATCTGGGGCAAAATCAGTACTTGGTCCTGCTAGTGAAGGCAGGGGGCTGGACTCGATGATCTTTCGAGGTCCCTTCCAGTTCTAGGAGATAGGATATCTCCATGTATTTAAAAAAAATGATACATCAACTCATCTAGATATTTGCCTAGTTTTACAACAGGCTACATAAAAAGCACTAGTGAAGTCAGTACAAACTAAAATTTCATACAGACAATGACTTGTTTATACTGCTCTAGAGACTGTACACTGAAATGTAAGTAAGATATTATATATATATATATATATATATATATTCCAATCAATTTATTTTATAATTATATGGTAAAAATGAGAAAGTAAGCAATTTTCAGTAATAGTATGCTGTGACACTTTTTTGCATTTTTATGTCTGATTTTTGTAAGCAAGTAGTTTTTAAGTGAGGTGTAACTTGGGCGTACGGAAGACAAATCAGACTCATAAGTACATAAGAATGGCCATACTGGGTCAGACCAAAGGTCCATCTAGCCCAGTATCCTGTCTTCTGACAGTAGCCAAAGCCAGGTGCCCCAGGGGGAATGAACAGAGCAGGTAATCATCAAGTGATCCATCCCCTGTCGCCCATTCCCAGCTTCTGGCAAACAGAGGCTAGGGACAACATCCCTGCCCATCCTGGCTAATAGCCAATGACCATCCTGGCTAATAGCAATACTCCTGAAAGGGGTACAGTAATCTGGAAAGATTGAGAGCCAGTGCATTCGGCAACATGGTCATCAACAATGAGGAGTCCGGTGGCACCTTAAAGACTAACAGATTTATTTGGGCATAAGCTTTCATGGGTAAAAAGCCCCACTTCTTCAGATGCATGGAGTGAAAATTACAGATACAGGATGGTGTTTTCAGGAAGATCACCAATGCATTGTAGTTTCCTCAGGAAGTCAGTGGTGTCTCAAAGATAGCTAGGTACTTGGCACCATGCAAGGCACTGAATTTAGCCGTATGAAGTGGAAATCCATCAACTTAATGAAAAAACTCGCACAGATACAGACAGACATCATCTTCCTCTCCAAGTGCAAACAGATGGACATCATACCAGATGGACTGAAGGCAAAAGATCCATTGCAATCGACATACTACATTGACTGTGGTGAGAGATTGTGCCACACACTCTCAAGAAACTGAGGAACCACCTGATCAGCATCCTGTACAGCAACCAGGAGAAGATCAAGAATGAGCTCTCAAAACTGGAGACTCTCATACAAAAGACGATCCTGGCCACCATGGATGTAGAAGCTCTTTACACCAATATTCCACATGAGGATGGACTACAAGCTGTCAGGAACAGTATCCCTGATGAGGCCATGGCTGAGCTTTGTGACTTTGTCCTCACCCACAACCATTTCAGATTTGGGGACAACTTATGCCTTCAAGTCAGTGGCACTGCTACGTGTACCCACATGGCCCCACAGTATGCCAACATTTTTATGGCTGACTTAGAACAACACTTCCTCAGCTCTCGTCCCGTAGCGCCCCTCCTCTACTTGCGCTACATTGATGACATCTTCATCATATGGACCCACGGGAAGGAGGCCCTTGAAGAATTCACCCGGATTTCAACAATTTCCACCCCACCATCAACCTCAGCCTGGACCAGTCCACACAAGAGATCCACTTCATGGACACTATAGTGCAAATAAGCGATGGTCACATAAACACCACCTTATACCGGAAACCTACTGGCCGCTATACTTACCTACGTGCCTCCAGCTTCCATCCAGGACACATCACGTGATCCACTGTCTACAGCGAAGCCTTAAGATACAACCGCATTTGCTCCAATCCCTCAGACAGAGACAAACACCTACAAGACCTTTATCAAGCATTCTTAAAACTACAATATCCACCTGGGGAAATGAGGAAACAGAGTGACAGAGCAAGGCGGGTATCCAGAAATCACCTACAACAGGACAGGCCCAACAAGGAAAATAACAGAACATCATGTACAGCCCCCAGCTCTCCAGCACATCATCAACTATCTACAACCAATCCTGGAAAATGATCCCTCACTCTCTCAGACCTTGGGAGGCAGGCCAGTCCTTGCTTACAGACAGCCCCCCAACCTGAAGCAAATACTCACCAGCAACTACACACCACACCACAGAAACACTAACCCAGGAACCAATCCCTGTAACAAACCGCGTTGCCTATTCTGTCCCCATATCTACTCTAGCGACACCATCAGAGGACCCAACCACATCAGCCACACCATCAGGGACTCATTCACCTGCACATCTACTAATGTGATATATGCCATCATGTGCCAGCAATGCCCCTCTACCATATACATTGGCTAAACCGGACAGTCTCTACGTAAAAGAATAAATGGACACAAATCAGACATCAGGAATGGTAACGTAGAGAAGCCAGTAGGAGAACACTTCAATCTCCCTAGACATTCAATAACAGATTTAAAAGTAGCCATCCTTCAACACAAAAACTTCAAAAACAGACTTCAAAGAGAAACTGCAGAGCTACAATTCATTTGCAAACTTAATACCATTAATTTGGGTTTGAATAGGGACTGGGAGTGGCTGGCTCACTACAAAAGCAATTTTCTGTCTCTTGGTATTGACACCTCTTCATCAATTACTGGGAGTGTACCACATCCACCCTGACTGAATTGGCCTTGTCCACACTGGTTCTCCACTTGTAAGGTAACTCCCTTCTCTTCATGTGCCAGTATATCTATGCCTGTATCTGTAATTTTCACTCCATGCATCTGAAGAAGTGGGTTTTTTACCCACGCAAGCTTATGCCCAAATAAATCTGTTAGTCTTTACGGTGCCACCGGACTCCTCGTTGTTTTTGTGGATACGGCTACCCATCTGATACATGGTCATCAACAGTAATTTATTTTTCAGTTTATAAAATGCACTTATTGGCATATCAAATTGTATGCACAAAAAATAAAATCCCATGCGTTACAGCCTAGTGTGACATAATGTCATCTCAATCTCCAGTCTAAAAGAAGTTAAGTATACTTTGTGTAGTTTGCCAGCCTTGTGACTTCCATGTCTGCATTTCTAGTGAGAGAGGTACTGTTAATGACAATCTCTTTCCCTTCATGTGTTAAAACAAATTAAAAGGTATCAGACCTGTGAAGTAACAGCAATGAAACTAAAACAGGTTACCTTTACTGTTTAGCTGTTCTGTGTGTTGCAATGCTCAGCAACATCACAGCCTTTCAAAGAGGATGGCAAAGTTTCTGCAAAGTGAAGGATAGAAGAGATGATGGGATACAGGGAAAGCAGGGCTGTCACTTGCATCTCACCCCATGTAAATCTGAAATGAATTAAAGTAAATAAATAGTGTTGGTGTTTTTAAATCCTCTGCTAGGTGCCTTTGCTACCATCTGCTGGGTTCCAGTGCCACAGGTGACCTTTGCTTCTATCACTCAAAGTGAAAGTGGTGTTCAAAACCTCAGAATGGATCAGTACAATTCCAGGAGGCACAAGGAGAATCACCCTTGGGTCTAGTTCTGCTCGGTGAATTCCACTGTTAGGTGGTACTTAGGTTATCTTGCAAAATTAGAATGCGAGAGTTGAACAGCCATTTTTTTTGAAGCATGGGCCTGCCTGTATTGGCCCATTTAAACTTGGTGATGGAATACGAGCCGTTAATCTTCTCCTTCTGTCTATCTGTAGGATGGCACTGAAGTAGTCGTTAAAGAAGTGCTGGCAGGGGATAGTGTTCACAGCCTCCTCAGCATTCTTGATGTTATCACAGTAAGTTCCTATGTGCGGGTGATTTTTCTGAGACCTTGCCATATATCAGTGCACCTGTCAGAGCTATGCAGCTTTGGCACATTAGCATTACATTTGTCATCTTGATTCTTTCCTGGCATCTCTTTGGGTAGTGCTCCTCTCCAGGGCCGGTGCAACCTATTAGGCGACCTAGGCGGTCGCCTAGGGCGCTAGCATTTTCTTCGGTGGCGACTGTGGCGGCTGGATCTTTGGCCACCCCGGTCGTCGTTGGCATTTAGGCGGAGGGAGCTGGGGCAGGGTGGTGCGGGGAGGGCTGCCTGCAGCAAGTAACGGGGGGGGGGGGGGGGGCTGCCGCAGGGCTTGGGGAGGGCTCAAGGTGGAAGTTTCGCCTAGGGCGCGAAACATCCTTGCACCGGCCCTGCTCCTCTCACTAATTAACAAGCTACATGCCATAATTGAAAAGCTCTCTGTACATTTGAATTCACTGTTTACCTGTGATTATTTCCTCACATTTCAGCTGGTTGGCCTTTGAACCCCTCCCTGGGTTTCTTACTTCTAGTTTGTTTAAAGCAAACAGACTGAATTTTGTTTCTCTTTAAAATGTTTGGTTATGTTTCCAGCACTTTAACTCTGGCGGGAGGTAGCTATGTGACAGCCATTGACACCAGGAAGGCGCCTATGCATTTCCCTATGTTGGGGGCTCAGATTTGCCCAAGTCCTATATTGGCAACGTGTTGAAAGTTACGAGTACCTAGTTGGCATGGAGCAAATAGCAGCTACCTTTATTTTTAATAAGAAGGGGTGGTCTGTGGAGATGACAAGTCCCAGCATGCAGTGCTCCATCTGTAGCAGAGCTGCTTTCTGTGTAGGGCAAGCTGAAGCATTGCATGCTGCGTCCTGTAATACCAGCAGGGTGAGTGAATCCCACAAATGCTGAAGAAGAAGGTGGACATTGTCCTCGGCTCATGTAGCCTACAGGCTGCAGTTTGACCACCCCATCCTCTCTTACACTTGCCATCATCAGTAGGGCACCTGAATAAAACTCCACATCTTGCCATCTTAGGATGTGGGTGCTGTCTACTGTGTATGCATCCTGAAATACCTAGGAAGAGCACACATAGTACCAATGATTGTACTGTAGTTGCAGGCTGCTCGTAAGAAAACCTACAACTGGAATATAAATTGTTATTGCTATGTTAAATCAAAGAAGTGTGTGGGGGATTATCATGAAGAATAAATAACCTGTATTCTGAGACACATTTTTCTGGCTTAATACTTTTGTAATAGAGCTTTTTAGCTATGAGTGTGCTGGTTCAGAGTCCTCTGCTTTTTGGTTTGCTTGTTAAGACTGTGCTATTAAATTCCTTTTATTTGTAATTCATGCCAGTTTCTTGCTGTTTTCCATTCTCACTATGCTGTTTGCTGGATTTGACCAATCCACAAACTTTTGCCCATTCTGCATTGTTTAACATCAGGGTCATCTTGTGATTTGAGGTCTATTTTCTAGCCTTTACAGCATTGGTACGTTAATATTTATTATGTTTAATCTAGTACTAGTTAAGGCTGGGTTTATGACAGAATGTTAATTAGAAAGTGTGCTGGTAGAATGACTAGTAAGAATGACATTAGGTTTGGAATTATGCTTTGCTCATTCACTTTTGTATGGAAAATGTCTGTAATTATTAAAACAATATTTTACCTCTGCCCCGTAATCTCTTTTCTTTTGTTCCTTTGCACAGTCAGTAATAAGGTTACATAGTGACTGTGTAGTTCTTACATCTTCAGAGCTCTGTGAAACATTAACTAGTTTTCAGTTGCCCGTGTGAGTAAGACAGTGTAATCCTTCTTTTAAAAATGGGGAAACGAAGGCATGAGGTGACTTGCTGAAGGTCATGCAGGCAATGGTGGCAAAGCTAGGATTAGGATCCCCGAGCTCCTGGCCTTAGACAGTGTGGCCTATAGTTAATTATTTTTATCTACTCTAATTAAAAATAAATCTTTCAGTTGATAACATAGCAATTATACTGTGAAACAAGCTAACGACTTTCATCCTTCTTAATGTTGCTCATACTGCCAGTGACCATATATGGGTTGTGCCCTTTAACTTGTTTTGCTTATATGCCGATGGACTGGCTGGTGAGATACTTTATGCTGATTGAAACAAAATACATGCTACTAGCTAGAATTCCAGGGGGGATTTTCTGGACTATTGTGTGTATTACTACTGCACCTATTTAGGATTTGTTAAATACAAGGTGGTGGCTTTGCCTCTTCCAATAGTACACAGGCATGTGAGTGTTCATTGGAGGGTGTTGGAAGCAGAGGTGGAAACAGAGTCCAGTCAACAAGCTCTGCTATTAATCATACTTGACCCTGT
>NW_020664859.1:1484822-1519413 GCF_002925995.2 Terrapene triunguis | reverse complement strand
ACAGGAGGGTTTATTGAGCGTTGAACACAGCACAGGAAACTCTCAGGGCCTCAGGCCTGGCCTCCCTCAGCACAGCACATCCCAGTCTCCCCTGCATCCAGGTGGGCTCTGCCTGCTCCCTCTCTCCAGTCCCGAGCCCCCCTGCTTCCCAGCTGGGCATCTGATATCACGGGCCCCAAGCCCCACCTCTGTCCATTGTCTTCTCTCCAGGTAAACAGGGTTGTAAACAGGGTGGCCTGGGCCTCCTCTCCTCCCTTCTGTCCTCTGGTCCCCTCTGGCTGGAACCGGCTGGTTAGGTCCCCGGGGTCGTCTCTTTACAGCCCATTGGCCTCCCACTGGCCAGAACCGGCTGCGACTCCTGAGCTGGGCCTCCGGGTCACCAGGTCGTCAGGTCACCAGTCGCTGAGGTATCCGTCCTCCAGACCATTGGCTGGGGTCCCAAGTTCCCTTTCCGGTCCTCTGTAACAGCAAACTCCCTCTCCCCTCACCTCGTTAAACCAATAACACCCAGGGAAACTGAGTCCCACCCCCTCTGCATGCAAACCATTGGAAAGACCAGGAAAAAACAAGAAAATCCCCCACTTCGTCACACCCTGTCTCTCGTGTTTGGGAGTAGCTTTCTATTAAGAAAAGCCTCAGACCCTAAGTGCTGACGATCCTAACAATCCTGAAAGGTGTTCTGCTCACCACTTTTAGGCTGGTGAGTCTACAGTGCAATGCAGACATAAATATTTCTATTTCCATGGCTCCTGCAATCAGCAGTATTCCATTATCTGGGCTTGGGCATGCGTCTCCTGTAAAGTGATGGCATGTCATTCAGGGCAAGCAGACAGGTTAATAAAAAGATTTATATTGTGTAAGTCTCAGTTCTGCTTTCGAATCCCCATTATTGGCTGACCTAGCAGTACCTCCATCTTGCTTACCTCCCTTCATAACCTATAGTGAAAGCATTTTCAAAGGGCATGACCACAGAGATGCCAGTTGTGTGGCACTCCAGCCAACATTCCTTTGGCTAAACGGGAACAATGCTCCTCTAGAAGAGTATGATCACTCTGAATGGCAACCACAATCAAATGACAAAATAGTACAGCAGTTACAACTGTTACGAAGTTAGAAGTAAGGATCTCAATTATTAGTGATTTATTTATAGTACAGTTGGGCTGCAAGTGTGCCAGTGGTGCCACACACACATATAGGAAGGCTTAGTCCTTATCTAGAAGAGCTTATAACTGAAGCAGATTTTCCACTGGAAAAGTGGCAGATTCCCTGCTGAACTCACCTGTATGTCTGTCTTTTACAGACTAGATCCAACCCCTTTGAATTGAGTGGCTGATTTTTGTTCTGTTCTTCCTCTTTGTTTTGTTCCTTGTTAATTTCACCAAAAGGAGCGGTATGAAACTGGCATTAAAAGACAAGAAGAGAGGAAATGACATTAATTGAGTTAGAAAAGTACAGAGAGGAGGGACTGATTTATGGCATCCAAAAAAAGTGTGAATACTACTTGTCAAATTTTTAGCTTTTTTTTTTTTTCTTAAAATGAAAATCTGAAGTAGGATTCGCAACAATGTCAGACATTTTCCAGCTAATGCATGTCAACAGGGAGATTTCTTAATGATAGAATATTGGCTAATGCTATAGCAGATTCAGCTGTGATCTCTCTTGTTTAATTACGAGCTAACTCGTGTAACTAAACAAGGTTGGGCCTGGTCACTGATTGGATGGGAGACCTGCAAGGAAAGCTCAGGGTGTTGCAGGGAGTGGTGATGCTTGTGGCTGTTGTGGAAAAGGTGATGAGAAGGTAGAGGGAATGGTTCCAGCTAAATTGTATTAACAAACTCAGCTAGTGCCTCTGCTGTGGAAGAGAGGCACAGTCTGAATCTGACAAACTACATGTGTTTGGTCGGGAAGGGGAATGCTAATGCTTCCCTGCAATGTTCCCTCTAATTTTTTCCATCCATGTGTGGAATGAATTTTGTTGTGCACCATATCGAGGTAATGTGCAGATGTGTGCCACCAGTAGAAACAAAAAAACCTAGCTATAGTATATATTTTTAAAAAGTTACCATAGGGATAATTATTCCAGCCAGGACAGGTTGGACAATTGAGAAATCCCCACTCAAAGAATTAAATTTAAGCGTAAGAGTGAAATAAAAATTACGAAATGCATAGACCAGTCAAAAAACTAAAATAACACACTTTGAAAGAAGTATCAAGAGATAAAACAACAATAATAAAACAAGTATGTATTGGGAGGTGCGTGTGAGAGAGACACACACACACTGTGTGTGTGTGTGAGACAAGTTGGCCCTTTAAGTACGCTGCCCTTTTAAGAAGATTGGCACTCATCAGTCTGAAGCCTGCTTGTTCAGACACAGCAGCAGCCTCTCCCTCCGTCCCACTCCTGAGCCCCATTGTATTTCCCCCCCCTCCACTCTGTGGAGATGGGCCACAGGGGAAGGAGGGGGAGGGGGACACCCTGACATCAGCGTCCCCCCTCCCCTCTGTTCTGTGCACCTGAAGTGTGCAGCCCTTGATAGAGTGCTGGGCGGCTGCGCAGCTTGGAGGGAACTTAGCTTCCCTGCCTGTTCCATCCATCAGAGCCACTATGGCTTGTCCGAGTGGAGAGTTGCTCTAATCTGAGCTGTAGTGGGAGCACTGCAAGTGTTCTCTTCCACCGCATGTTGTACACCAGGCAGCCTAGGGACCAGCCAGTACATGGGAGCCTTGGGTCCTGGCCCCTGTCCTGTCCGGTGTGCTAGAGGCAGAGGAGAGCTGCTGCACTATGGCCTGGAGCATTGACTCCCCTCGCTGGTGAGCCGCAGCAGATCTGATGGTGGAGAAGCCAAGGCAGCTACTGCTTCCCTGCCTTCTCCTACCTCTTTCCCCTCCCTTCATATTCCCACCCACTCACACCTACATCGCTCTGCTCACAGCCTTCCTCCCCTCCATTAATGGGGCAGCCTTCTGGTGCTTAAGAGTGTGGCTGACAATATTTCCCATGTCCACTGTCTTTCTTTGATATTCAATTTGGCTATGAGAAGTTGTAGCAATAATATGAAAGCTTCAAAATGTCCAGCTTGACTGCTTGGCCTGTGTCTGAGGGTATGTCTACACTACGAAATTAGGTCGAATTTATAGAAGCCGGTTTTATAGAAATCAGTTGTATATAGCCGATTGTGTGTGTCCCCACATAAAATGCTCTAAGTGCTCTAGTCGGCGGACCGCGTCCACAGTACCGAGGCTAGCGTCGACTTCCGGAGCATTGCACTATGGGTAGCTATCCCACAGTTTCCGCAGTCTCCGCCGCCCATTGGAATTCTGGGTTGAGATCCCAATGACTGAATGATGCAAAACAGTGTCGCGGGGGGTTCTGGGTACATGTCGTCAGGCCCCTCCCCCTCCGTCAGAGCAACGGCAGACAATAGATTCGCGCCTTTTTACCTGGGTTATCTGTGCAGACAACATACCACGGCAAGCATGGAGCCCGCTCAGCTCAGCTCATCATCACCATGTGTCATCTGGGTGCCAGCAGACGTGGTACTGCATTGCTACACAGCAGCAGCAGCTAACTGCCTTTTGGCGGTAGACGGTGCAGCATGACTGGTAGCCTTCATCGGCGATCTGGGTGCTGGCAGCCGTGGGGCTGGCAGCCGTAGGGCTGCATTGCACCAGCCCCTTCCCTTTTGCCTTTTGGCAGTAGATGGTGTATTACGACTGGTAACCTTCGTCGTCGTACAGCAGTGGCTGGAACTCCGTATGTCCCCCAGTCCCCCATCCCCCCAGTCATATTCTGCTGCCTTCACAATGACGATGATGGCTATCAGTCGTAGTATGCCATTTTCTGCCAAGCGCCCAGTATTTTCTGCTAAGCACCCAGAAGAGGCCGAGGGCGATCTGGGTGCTGGCAGACGTGGGGCTGGCAGACGTGGGGCTGCATTGCTACACAGCAGCAGCCCCTTGCCTTTTGGTAGAAGATGGTATATTACGATTGGTATCCATCGTCATCGTATTGCAGTGGCTGTCAATCATGGGCACCTGGGCAGACATGCTCAGTCCTAGCGAACAGTCTTGACGATGATGATGGCTATCAATCGTAGTATGCTATTTTCTGCCAAGCGCCCAGTATTTTCTGCCAAGCACCCAGAAGATGCCGAGGGCATCAGTCATGCTGCACCGTCGTCTGCCAGCTTAAGATGTAAAAAATAGATTTGTTCTGTATTCATTTGCTTCCCTCTCCCTCCATGAAATCAACGGCCTGCTAAACCCAGGGTTTTGAGTTCAATCTTTGGGGGGCCATTCTGTGTGACAGTTGTTTGTGTTTCTCCCTGATGCACAGCCATCTTTGTTGATTTTAATTCCCTGTACCTGTATGCCATGTCGTCACTCGCTCCTCCCTCCCTCCGTCCGTCAGATACTAGTTTCGCGCCTTTTTTCAGACCAGACGCCATAGCTAGCACTGGGATCATGGAGCCCGCTCAGATCACCGCGGCAATTATGAGCACTATGAACACCACGCGCATTGTCCTGGAGTATATGCAGAGCCAGGACATGCCAAAGCAAAACCAGGACCAGCCGAGGAGGCGATTGCAGCGCGGCGACGAGAGTGATGAGGAAATTGACATGAACATAGACCTCTCACAAGGCACAGGCCCCAGCAATGTGGAAATCATGGTGTTACTGGGGCAGGTTCATGCCGTGGAACGCCGATTCTGGGCCCGGGAAACAAGCACAGACTGGTGGGACCGCATCGTGCTGTAGGTGTGGGACGAGTCCCAGTGGCTGCGAAACTTTCGCATGCGTAAGGGCACTTTCATGGAACTTTGTGACTTGTTTTCCCCTGCCCTGAAGCGCCAGAATACCAGGATGAGAGCAGCCCTCACAGTTGAGAAGCGAGTGGCGATAGCCCTGTGGAAGCTTGTAACGCCAGACAGCTACCGGTCAGTTGGGAATCAATTTGGAGTGGGCAAATCTACTGTGGGGGCTGCTGTGATCCAAGTTGCCAGGGCAATGAAAGACCTGCTGATATCAAGGGTAGTGACTCTGGGAAACGTGCAGGCCATAGTGGATGGCTTTGCTGCAATGGGATTCCCAAACTGTGGTGGGGCGACAGACGGAACCCATATCCCTATCTTGGCACCGGAGCACCAAGCCACCGAGTACATAAACCGCAAGGGGTACTTTTCAATGCTGCTGCAAGCCCTGGTGGATCACAAGGGACGTTTTACCAACATCAATGTGGGATGGCCGGGAAAGGTACATGATGCTCGCGTCTTCAGGCACTCTGGTCTGTTTCGAAAGCTGGAAGAAGGGACTTTCTTCCCGGACCAGAAAATAACCGTTGGGGATGTTGAAATGCCTATCGTGATCCTTGGGGACCCAGCCTACCCCTTAATGCCATGGCTCATGAAGCCGTACACAGGCAGCCTGGACAGTAGTCAGGACCTGTTCAACTACAGGCTGAGCAAGTGCCGAATGGTGGTGGAATGTGCATTTGGACATTTAAAAGCGCGCTGGTGCAGCTTACTGACTCGCTCAGACCTCAGCGAAAATAATATCCCCATTGTTATTGCTGCTTGCTGTGCGCTCCACAATATCTGTGAGAGTAAGGGGGAGACATTTATGGCGGGGTGGGAGGTTGAGGCAAATCGCCTGGCCGCTGATTACGCACAGCCAGACACCAGGGTGGTTAGAAGAGCACAGCAGGGCGCGTTGCGCATCAGAGAAGCTTTGAAAACGAGTTTTGTGACTGGCCAGGCCACGGTGTGAAACTTCTGTTTGTTTCTCCTTGATGAGCCCTCCGCCCCCCCTCCCCCTCCCCCCGGTTCACTCTACTTCCCTGTAAACCAACCACCCCACCCTCCCCTCCCCCCTTCGAGCACTGCTTGCAGAGGCAATAAAGTCATTGTTACTTCACATTCATGCATTCTTTATTAATTCATCACACAACTAGGGGGATAATTGCCAAGGTAGCCCGGGATGGGTGGGGGAGGAGGGAAGGAAAACGACACACTGCAGTTTAAAACTATAAATCTTATTGAAGGCCAGCCTTCTGATGCTCGGGCAATCATCTGGGGTGGAGTGGCTGGGTGGCCGGAGGCCCCCCCACCATGTTCTTGGGCGTCTGGGTGAGGAGGCTATGGAACTTGGGGAGGAGGGCTGTTGGTTACACAGGGGCTGTAGCGGCGGTCTCTGCTCCTGCTGCCTTTCCTGCAGCTCAACCATACGCTGGAGCATATCAGTTTGATGCTCCAGCAGCCAGAGCATCGACTCTTGCCTTCTGTCTGCAAGCTGACGCCACCTATCCTCTTCAGCCCGCCACTTGCTCTGTTCATCCCGCGATTCAGCCTGCCACCTCTCCTCTCGTTCATACTGTGCTTTTCTGTAGTCTGACATTGACTGCCTCCACGCATTCTGCTGTGCTCTGTCAGCGTGGGAGGACATCTGGAGCTCCGTGAACATATCATCCCGCGTCCGCTGTTTTCTCCTTCTAATCTTCACTAGCCTCTGTGAAGGAGAAACATTTGCAGCTGATGGAGGAGAAGGGAGAGGTGTTTAAAAAAGACACATTTTAGAGAATAATGGGTACACTCTTTCACGTTAAATTTTGCTGTTCACATTACACAGCACATGTGCTTTCGTTACAAGGTCGCATTTTTCCTCTTATATTGAGGGCCTGCCGGTTTGTTGTGAGAGATCACTCACGCAGTGCCAGGCAACAGATTTCGGCTTGCAGGCAGCCATGGTAAGCCACAGTCTTTTGGCTTTTTTAACCTTCTTAACATGTGGGAATGGTTTCAAACAGCAGCGCCCTCATTTCCCATATCAAGCACCCATTGCGTTGGCCATTTAAAATGGGTTTGCAATGTAAAAGGAGGGGCTGCGGTTTCCGGGTTAACATGCAGCACAAACCCAACTGACCCCCCCCACGCTTGCTTTTAAACCATGTGTAATATTTACAAAGGTACACTCACCAGAGGTCCCCTGTGTGCCCTCAGGGTCTGGGAGCACGCCTTGGGTGAGTTCGGGGGTTACTGGTTCCAGGTCCAGGGTGATAAACATATCCTGGCTGTTGGGGAAACTGGTTTCTCCGCTTCCTTGCTGCTGTGAGCTATCTACATTATCTCCACCCTCATCTTCCTCGTACCCCAAACCCGCTTCCCTGTGTGTTTCTCCAGTGACGGAGTCATAGCACACGGTTGGGGTAGTGGTGGCTGCACCCCCTAGAATGGCATGCAGCTCCGCGTAGAAGCGGCATGTTTGCGGCTCTGCCCCGGACCTTCCGTTTGCTTCTCTGGCTTTGTGGTAGGCTTGCCTTAGCTCCTTAATTTTCACGCGGCACTGCTGTGCGTCCCTGTTATGGCCTCTGTCCTTCATGGCCTTGGAGACCTTTTCTAATATTTTGCCATTTCGTTTACTGCTACGGAGTTCAGCTAGCACTGATTCATCTCCCCATATGGCGAGCAGATCCCGTACCTCCCGTTCGGTCCATGCTGGAGCTCTTTTGCGATCCTGGGACTCCATCACGGTTACCTGTGCTGATGAGCTCTGCGTGGTCACCTGTGCTCTCCACGCTGAGCAAACAGGAAATGAAATTCAAACGTTCACGGGGCTTTTCCTGTCTACCTGGTCAGTGCATCTGAGTTGAGAGTGCTGTCCAGAGCGGTCACAATGAAGCACTGTGGGATAGTTCCCTGAGGCCAATAACGTCAAATTCCATCCACACTACCCCAATTCTGACCCGCTAAGGCCGATTTTATCGCTAATCCCCTCGTCAGAGGTGGAGTAAAGAAACCGGTTTAAAGGGCCCTTTAAGTCGAAAGAAAGGGCTTCATCGTGTGAACGTGTCCAGGCTTAATTCGATTTAACCCTGCTAAAGTTGACCTAAACTCGTAGTGTAGACCAGGCCTGAGAGACACTACAGCTGAGCTGCTGGGTGAAACTTGAAGGCTGTGTTACACTTATGCTTCAGGTTAGAGGAACTCAAGGAAATCTGAGGAAAACATATAAGGGTTTCAAAACAGGAACATCTTAAAGTGTTTCCTCCGTAGAACCAACTATTTCTCTTCTTTAAAAAACCGAAAACAAAAAAACCAATTGTCCCATGAAGCGTTAAATATCTGGTCACTAACAATGCCTCCAGGGTTAGTAATACTATAATCCAAGCTATTTTGTTCAGAGGTAGCTGGAGCATTTTTCAGGGTTGTTTGTATTTTGAAGGATCTTGTGGTTCTCTAAGTGGATTTGCACAACTGGATCCCAGTGACATTGCTGGCTAAAGTAGTTTTGATTTACTAGGGAAAAAAGCAAACCCCTAAACAGTTTCCAGCTCACAAAGAGGAAAACTGCTAGCAAGGGCCCCCATATAAAGGTGGTGGTGGTGGTGGGAGCCTTGGAAAGTGAAGTGTGGTGGGAATCACTCATTCCAGCAGCATAGAAGTAAGATAAGACTTTCTCTGTAATGTGGCGTGAATCCAAAGTTAACATTTGAGGTTTTGTGTTGGAAGCACAACATGGTCCAATATAATCCACACTGACTTGTGTAAAAAGTACAAGGTACCTCTGAATTGTGAAGTGAGCCAGGCTCCATGGCCTACTGATGCTTATGCACATTCCAAGCATATTGCCTTCAGTTTGTATTTTGAATCATTTAAACAACCCAGTAATGTTTAAACTTCACTTTGGAAACCAGCAAAACTAAGCGGGATCAGTGGAAAATGGGTGGCCATCCTGGGCCAGCACAGATTTGTGTCATTAGGGACTGAGATAGAGCTCTGCCTAGTGGCGTCAGCTGCCTTGATTTAATTCTGCACGTGGCTTGGGATGGGATATCAAGGGGAGAGTTAAACTCCATCCTAATTCAGCCATCCCCTTCCCACCCGCTATCCCGATTGCCTCCCTTGATGGAGCAGGGCCCCCTTCTGGCTGGGATGGAAGTGGGAGAGATGCTGGATACCCAGAAAAGGGAAACATTCTGATCCCAGTAATTCAGCAAACAATAATAAACTTCTCCTTACAATGATAGTTTTGTGTCTGCTCTCCAGGGAAGGTGCTTATGGACTTATTGATCTTTTTTGTTAATTATGGAGTATTTTCTCAGTCCTGCATTAGTCCTCTTGTAAACCTTTCCCTAGCAACACAGGCTTATCATGTGCTTCTTGTTAACTTTGCTGCTAATTACCCAATAACCATCAAAGAACAGAATGTTTCCTGGGAGCTGATGTCTCAAAGGGAAGCCAGATGGTCATTAAACCCAGTGAAATGTCTTGTCAAGGTGGCTGTTGCCATTGCAAGCTCCAGTTTTTGGTTTTGTTTCTGGTTTTTGTGTTTGTGTGCATAGTACCATGTGACCAATGTCTGATACCACTTCAGCCAGTTATCAAGGCATTTATAGTGTTAATGCCCAGTACAGTAGCCAATAGAGAATTTTAGTTATTGATGGGCTCCTGCTACCAGGGAAGAATTGGCCCTCTAGATCCAGCTGAACGGATGATCATGAATGGGAATCAAGCTGTGATTCGGAAAATTCTTGTTGGAGCATTGATTTAGTATTTGCTTAACTAGCGAGAGAGACTCTCTGTGTGAACTTCTGTGGGGACTAGAACCTGGATCTGCAAGGTGCGGGACGACTGATATCGTCACGCCACTACCCGACACCTGTGATAGAGCTGTATGCATTATTGTGTAGACCCTATGGAAATAAACATCACAGAATGTACCACCGCAGAAGGCCAGACGGACAGCTTCTCTTGTGGAAGCTGTTTGGTCCAGGTGTGCTACTTAAGCCCATGAGGAGATCCAGGAAGTGTCCATCCAATGAGGTGGACACCCAAGCAGTTATAGCAATGGACCTGTCTCTTGGCTTGCCCTTGGACTCATGGCTTCTGACCCCAGCTTTAACTCTTGATTCTGACTCCTGGTCCCTGACTCCAGCTCTGGCCTTCAGCACTGTTTCTGGCCTCTGAGTGCCAGTTCTGTGTCCACTAGGCACGACTGCCCAAGCCCCGGCCATAACAGTCTGTGGCTGTGTGGATATGTGTCTTTCTGTGGGGTTCTTTGTTTCCTAGCTGCTCTTACTCTTACTGTGGCATCTTTCATGTAACTTGACTTGTATGTGCCATAATGGCTTATGATTGATCACGCTGTTGAGTCACTCACTCAGCTCACTGTATCATATGAACAAAACCCTTAATTTAATGCCAAGCTCTAGCAATCAGTCTCTTTTGATCTGCTCATTAATTTTACAGCATGTGAGATGAGGCCCTATCATAATGTCAGCGGATTTACTAATAGTTAAATGGTGATAAGAATAGATTTTTATTAACTAAGTGAAGTAGGAATGGAAAAATTGAGTAATGATTCTTGAGCTGAAAATGTATTGTGTACTGAGCATGTCATGAATAATTGACTGTTTTCTGGAGTCTATCTAAGTAACCTTTTCTCTTGCTAATCAAATATTAACTCTTAGATGGGTGGCATTTTCCAGACTGCTAGTCCAATGCATATTTTACATAGTGCCACATTTGACCTGAGTGATCCCAATGGGCTTGACAAACTACATACACACGCCACCAAAATGTAGCTGGCTCTGGGGGAGAGGACAGACCGCATTGGGCAAGAGAGGAATTACTAGCCAGGGGCAAATCCTTACTGTAATCAAAAAGTGCTATGGGATTGCTACTGTTCACACTGGATACAAGGATTATCTTTTCAGGTCTCTCTGAAAGATTCTCTCTTGCCTGCCCCCTCCTACTCAACTTATGCTCACTAAACTGCATGACACTCATTTTATCTAAGAAGGTTGAAAAGATGAGTCAACCCTGCTGAGGTTTGAACCTGTGGTTTCAAATAATTGTTCTGGGTACTTTTTGAAGTCTCAGGTTTATACTGCAAAATTGCCTATTTTTCATACACACAAATAAATCCTATTAGGTTGGGATATGGCAGCAGAAAAGTTATTGACAAAGATAGGAGTAGTTAACATTCCACAAGAATGACTTGGAGAAGAGTGAGAAATCTGATGAGGGTTGGAGCAGAGGGTGGCTGTAAAGTTGGAATCTGAAGCTATGACTGGAATGTCAATTTTTCATATGACAGAGACTTAATGAAATGGATTTAGCAAGGTGATGAGCAAATTAGAGTCATTCGTAGGGACGTAGCTATTATACTGGTGCAGACCAGCAGTGATCCATCTAATCTAGGCCTTGGCTACACTTGCAGCTGTACAGTGCTGTGAGTTAAACCTGTTAAACAGCTGAGTAGGGAAAGCGCTGCAGTCTGTCCACATTGACAGCTGCCAGCGCACTGTCGTGGCCACATTTGCGGCAGTTGCAGCGCCATTGGGAGCGGTGCATTATGGGCAGCTATCCCACAGAGCACCTCTTCCCATTCTGGCGCCGTGGGTTGTGGGAAGGGGGCGTGGGTGCGGGGGATTCTGGGTCCTGTCCCAACGCCCCGTGATGCATCGCTTCGCATCCCAGAAATCCCTTTGTTTCCGTCCACCTTTGGCGCCATTTTTCAACGGTTTCTGTGCAGCGTGATCTGTCTGTGGGAAATGGAGTCCAAACTGCTGAGGCGTATGCTGACGAGTCTTGCCAGCACATCACGTTTGGCTATCGAACTATTCCTTAAGATCCAAGGTGAGAGTGAGGAGTCCGACGATGCTATCGAGCCGCATAACGCGTACGACACGAAATTGCTTGTGGCATTCACGGACATGCTCAGCACCGTGGAACGCCGCTTTTGGGCTCGGGAAACAAGCACTGAGTGGTGGGATCACATCGTCATGAAAGTCTGGGATGACAAGCAGTGGCTGCAGAACTTTCGGATGAGAAAAGCCACTTTCATGGGACTGTGTGAGGAGCTCGCCCCCACCCTGCGGCTCAAGCACACGAGATTGAGAGCTGCCCTGCCAGTGCAGAAGCGGGTGGCTATTGCAATCTGGAAGCTGGCAACTCCAGACAGCTACCGGTCGGTCGCAAACCAGTTTGGAGTGGGAAAGTCGACCATTGGAATCGTGTTGATGCAAGTTTGCAAGGCCATTAATCGCATCCTACTCAGAAGAACTGTGACTCTGGGTAACGTGCAGGACATAGTGGATGGCTTTGCACAAATGGGTTTCCCTAACTGTGGATAGATGGGATAGATAGATGGGACGCACATTCCTATTCTGGCACCACCCCACCTAGCATCCAAGTACATTAATCGGAAGGGATATTTCTCTATGGTTCTCCAGGCGCTTGTGGATCACCGTGGGTGTTTCATTGACATTAACACAGGCTGGCCAGGAAAGGTGCATGATGCACACATCTTTCGGAACACTTGGCTGTTCAGGAAGCTGCAGGCCGGGACTTTTTCCCCAGAGCAGAAGATCACAGTAGGGGAAGTTGAAATGCCCATTGTGATCCTTGGAGATCCCTCTTACCCGTTAATGCCGTGGCTCATGAAACCCTACACAGGGAGCCTTGACAGCAGCAAAGAACGGTTCAACTACAGGCTGAGCCGGTGCCGAATGACTGTGGAGTGTGCCTTGGGCCATTTAAAGGGCCGCTGGCGATCTCTGTATGGGAAGCTGGACTTGGCTGAACACAGCATCCCCGCGGTTATATCCGCGTGCTGTACCCTCCATAATATTTGTGAAGGGAAGGGTGAAAGCGTCACTCAGGCATGGACCTCCGAGGTTGAACACCTGGAGGCTGAATTTGCACAGCCAGAGAGCAGGGCTATTACAGGGGCCCAGTGCGGGGCTGCAAGGATTAGGGATGCCTTGAGGGAGCAATTTGAGGCTGAAAACCAACAGTGATATCTGGTGCCCTGCACGGGAGTGAAGTGCAGTAGTTCCAATCTTTAGGAATCAGTGTTTGCTAAGCAGAGTTGCAGTGCCTGTTTATTTCCTGGGCTAAGGAATCTTTTACTTTATGCAATAATAAAAAATGTTTTCAAAGCCAAAAAATCCATTTATTGACAAGAAAATCCATTTATTGAAAAGAAACACAACTGCTTGGGAATCAGAAAGGGCAAGGGGGTGGAGTGGGGAACGGTACAATCACAGATTTGCGTATGTCCTGTCTGGTGTGCTGTGCAGTGAGTACTGCACTTCAGGACAGCTATACTGCATGGTGATGGGGGTTGAGTGCAGAGGGTAAGGGTCGTGGTTTTCAGGTCTGGGTGGTGAAGATATTGGTGTTGGAGGCAGCTGGTGGCTTGAAGAACCTGGAAGTTGGGGAAAGTGGGTTGGAGGTAACAGTGGGGCACAAGGGAAAGAGTTTTGGGACAAGGGCTGTAGGGGGAGGGGGGGCATTGGCGTTTGCGGTACTGCTCCTTCTGCATGGCTACGAGCTCCTGGATAGCGTCTGCTTGGCGCTCCAGGATGCTTATGAGCCGATCCGTGCTTTGCTGTCGGTGCTCCGTGCTTTGCCGCCGGTGCGCCGCGTTTTCCTGGCAGATCCTGCTTTCTCTCTCCCTCCAGTTCTGTGCTTTTTCATTCTCTTTAATAGATTGCTGCATCACTTCTTGCAGCATGTCTTCTTTGGTTTTTCGCGGTCTCTTCCTGAGTCTTTGCAGTCTCTGAGCAGGCGATAAGAGGGACGGCTGAGGTCTCAAGGTTGTTGCAGCTGTATAGGCAAAATGCAACATTTAACAGAGGCAGCATTGTTTATACCAGACAGAGTAATGATTTCCCCCGCACTTAAGGAGGGCACTCACAGGGTCTACACAATAGCATAATTTTCCCGTCCCAAACAGAGCACACACAACCCACGGGAGCCTCAAAATGGTGAGTAAGGGGGACTGATTGTTTCAGGGCTGTACTGTCCTCTGGGTTTCTGTGTCTTGGGGAGAGCCAACAGCTGCAGGGGGCACCTACACTGAACACTGTCCCAACATTTTTCACAGGAGTTCATCCTGGACGATATCTTGCTGCTGAGGGTGACCTGGGAAGCAAGGGATGGTCTTCTACTGCAATGCAGCTTCCGCCCTGGCCCATATGCAGCTTGCCTGTGTGCAGCAATGGTCCCCTCGCGGCACAGTGGCGCGGACACGTTAGCCTGGCTGGGACAAGGACCACGGTGGCTCTCCCGATAAACCTGCGCAATGCATTGCACACGTTCTGGATGAGACATTCGAAGAGATATCCGAGGCCGATTACCGCGATGTGATAAACCACATCAATGCGCTATTCCGCATCTAGTCATGCATGCCTAACCCTCCTCTCCCAAAGAGCCCGCACCGAAAAAATTCCTTCCCGAAAAAAAACCCGCTTACCGGGAACTTGCTCTTCTGTTTGTTCTCCACCAAGTACCGGCCGCTGCGACTGGCTACCTTCCTCCTGGCTCGGGAAGAGCTCCTGGCTGCATGCCTCCAGGGATTCTGGGGTGTCTCCATCTGCCCCACCACCCTCACTCCCATTTTCCTCCTCCTCCTCCTCCTCCTCCCACCCCGGCTCTGAAGTGTCCATGGTGGTGCTCGGAGTGGAGGTGGGGTTAACCCCAAGTATCGCATCCAGCTCTTTGTAGAATCGGCAGGTCGCGGGGGGAGCACCTGAGCGGCCGTTTGCATCGCGGGCTTTGCAGTAGGCACTCCGCAGCTCCTTCACTTTAATCCTGCACTGCAGGGCGTCCCCGTCATGGCCCCTTTCCATCATGTCCTTTGATACCTTCCCGAAGGTATCGTAATTCCTACGGCTGGAGCGCAGCTGGGACTGGACAGCTTCCTCCCCCTAAACACTGATGAGGTCCAGCAACTCGCCATTGCTCCATGCTGGGGCTCGCTTGGCGCGTGGAGGCATGGTCACCTGGAAAGATTCGCTGATAGCACTCCATGCCACGCCTGGCTGAGCAAACAGGAAGGGGATTTTTAAAATTCCCGGGGAATTTTAAGGGAGGGTCACATGGTTGGTTACCTGAGGCCAGGGCAGTAGAGTTTGAACTGATGACCAGAGTGGCTAGAACAGGCATTGTGGGATACTGCCGAATACTTCTGGAGGCCAGTCACAGTGCATTGGGTGGCCACACTGGCGCTGCAGCGGCGGCACAATACACGGTATTCCTCTTGGGGAGGTGGAGTACATGCAGCGCTGCAGCCACAGAAATACAGCGCTATAAGTGCCCTGCCAGTGTGGACGGGGAGTGAGTTACAGCGCTGTAACTCGCAAGTGTAGCCAAGGCCCTAGTGTCCATTTCTTCATTGGCCAGTACCTGATGTTTCAGAGCCTAGAGGCAGATGCAAGACGCCCATAATGGGTAATTGTAGGCAGCTATTCCCCAAAGGAAATTTTCTTCCTAAACCTCATCATTGTTGGTTTTATAAATCCTCTAGAGGAAACATCTTCCAGAGTCTGGACGGACTCTGAACACAGAAAAGGTTCTTAGCTTGTTCATAATTACCTGTGACAGTGCAGGGAGTGCAGAGGTGAGCCTGCACTCTGATTACTTGGAGGCGAATTAGTGCCCCAGGAGAAACTGATTGGGGCAATGATCTAATCAGTCTAGTGGTCTGTGTGGGGTAAAAACTTAATGATTGCCCCCAGCACAATACATATGCTAACAAACTTAAACAAAACCTATGCTGTTAAAGCCATATAAAGAATGAATGCTCTCCCAACCCGTTTTGTGGTTAAAGCACAGGACTGGAATTCCGGGTATGATTCCTGTGTCTTTTGCCAACTTTCTGTGTGACCTTGGGCATGTCATTTAGTCTCTCGATGCCTCAGTTCCCCATCTATAAAATGGGGACAAGAATGCTTCCATTCTCCCACCCTTTTTCCATCTCTTCTATTTAGATGCTGAATCCTCTGGAACAGCGATGGTCTCTAGAATGTGTTTGTACAGTACCTAGCACAGTGGGGCCCTGATCTGGTGTGGGGCCTGTAGGTGCCTCCATAGTACAGATAATAAATAATATCCCTTAAATCTATTCTAGGGGTGTATATACCAAAAACGTAAGATGATTCCTTTGCTTAAGTGACCTTAATAGCTTATAATACTGTATAAAGGGAAACTAGTGAGGGTAGCTTTTTCTTCTGATCCATCCGTTGTGTGTATGTGCTGGGGATGGAGAATCCCAGTGGGAGAGCACCCACTTGTAGCTTCGCCTCTTGAGGTGCAAAGGACTGCTCCCCTACCACTATTGGAGAGGCTATCATTGCTGCAATGTGTCTCTGCACATCATGAACCTATCAGGAGATTTCTGTACTCTTTTGTTTTAAAGGCAAATCATTGCCACAAAGCACAGCACTAATAACTAATGACATAAAGAGAAACCCAGGGAAAAAATCTGCATAACCTGAGATGCCAGTGCTGACTTTCTCCCCTTCAGGGGCCCCACTTTCCCTTCTGCATCGAAGATGGCAGTAGCCGGAGCTCTGCATATGTGTTGCCAACAAGAAATATTTTAGTATTTTTTGTTGTTGTTGCAGCATGTTCAATCTTTCTTTCTGATGACTGTTCTAATAGTCTAACCCAGGGATGGGCAAACTACAGCCTGTGGGCCACATCTGGTCCACCAGCCATTTTAATCCGATCCTTGAGCGAGGTCTGGGGCTTGCCCCGTTCTGGCGCTCCAGCCGGGGAACAGGGTCAGGGGCCACTCTGCGCGGCTCCCGGAAGCAGCGGCATGTCCCCCCTCCAGCCCCTACATGTAGGGGCAGCCAGGGGGCTCCACCCCACACGCTGCCCCCTCCCCAAGTGCCGCCCCCGCAGCTCCCATTGGCCATGTAGGAGCCGGAGCGGGGACATGCTGGTGCTTTTGGGAACTGCTTGAGGTAAGTGCTGCCCTGAGCCTGCGCCCCAACCCCCTGCCCCAGCCCTGATTCCCCTCCCGCCCTCCGAACCCCTTTGTCCCAGCCTCCTACACCCCAAACTCCTCATCCCCAGCCCCACCCCAGAGCCTGCATACCCAGCTGGAGCTTTCATCTCCCTCCCCCTGCACCCCACCCTCCCTGCCCCAGTCCAGAGCCCCCTCCTGCACCCTGAACTCCTCATTTCTGGCCCCAGCGGCACCCCCAGCCAGAGCCCTCACCCCCTCCTGCACCCCAACCCCAATTTCGTGAGCATTCATGGCCTGCCATACAATTTCTATACCCAGATGTGGCCCTCTTGCCAAAAAGTTTGCCCACCCCGATCTAATCTACTTTTGTTGCAGTTTTAATAGTGTAGAAATTTGTTAGCTGCTAAATGTGAAGTTGTTTTGTATGACGCTTTTTGTTGATGGAAACATACTGTGCAAGTCTGAAAAAAAATAGCAAAAAAAAATTAATTTTTTTTTGAGTGGGGGAGGAAGGGAGAGAAGGAACAAGGAAGCAAAACCATTTCTATGCTCAGGAATTTGGTATTTGCACTGTGTGCCTGCAAATTCTGCCAGCTTGCTGGAAAAGTGTTTTTGAAGGTACTTTCTCCATACACACAATGTGTAGAGTACTAGGGCTTCAGATCTTGTTATAATTTTCCAATTCGGAACGTGAGCTATGCTGGTCTTTATTTTGCTCTTTCTTCTGTCACTATTATTTATCTGTATTATCATAGCGCCTGGGAGCCTCAGTCATGGCCTAGGACCCTATTATCCCAGGCAGTCCCTGCCCCAAAGAGTTTACAATCGAAGTATATGACGAGAGACAATAGATAGAGAAGACGGACTGGAAAGGTACACGGAAACAATGAGACAGTATTAATCAGGATGATGGGCAGTAGTCTCACACCAGCAGCCTGACGGTTGACTATTTTTTTTTTTAGGTATTTCAGTCTGTCATTGTTGAAGTCTTTTTAAAATAAAATTATAGCCTGTCACTGTGGGGCCCTTCAATGCATAATCCTTGCATCTGAAAATCAGCTGTGTATTAATCCTCAGAGAAATACCCTAAGATAAAAGGGCCTCACTGCCTGTACCCAAGGAAGCAACAGGGTGAGGAGGGCTGAGCACAGGTCTTGGTCCGAAGGTTTTGTTCTATCCTTGGGCCTCTCATGGACTCACTCTGTGGCTGTGGGTGGGCAAGTCACTTCATCTCTCTGTGCTGCTGTTTTCTCATCTGTATAATTCTGACCTGCCTTGCACAGGGGTGTGTGGGGGTCAGTGAATGGCTGGAAAGCACTTAGCACTTATATGGGGTTTGATGTGTTCCAAGGAGGATCGTCTGCCATCAGTCATTGGAGAAGATAACCGATAACTCTTGCAGCCCTTCCATTTCTAGTGGAGGAGAGTCCTTTCTCAGAAGTGTGCCCCCATTTTGGATCACTGCAACATGCAAACCCAGAAAGTCTGATTTTTGAATTAATGCTTTTTTAAAAAAAAAAAGTTAAAATAAAGCTAAATATAAAAGTACTAGAACTTTTTCCAGAAGAGAAAGGTGAGCCTGTGAGGGGACATACAGGGACTGGTGCACTTTTCCAGACTCCAACCCCAATTGAACCTTTCTGAAGATTCTGAAAGTTTGGTTAATTAGTTTTAATTTTCTGTTGTGTTCTAGCCCTCATGGGCTCCAACTGGGACTGGAGCTTCCAAAATACCATGCAAGACTCTATCGTGGGGGTATGTATGACCTTACTAGGGGTATAAAGTGCCATAGATCTCTTGATAGAGCCCTGGATGAACAGCCATATGTTTTGGGTGCTTTTCTAGCCATCAAAATTATGTCCACTAGTAGTTTTATAATTGTAATAATAATGTTTACTTACAGAGCTACGTGAAGGAGCTTTTAAGTTTACACAGTATTTTACAAACACATACATGCACATTCTCTGTCCTGGGGAATTTGCAATATTAATTAGATAAGGCAAATAAAAGGAATAAGCAATGACTTGCCTATATGGCCATTTACTGCATGGCAAGCTGGGGTGTAAAGCTACAGCGCACTAGCTTGTCATAAGAATGGCTATACTGGGTCAGATGAAAGGTATATCTAGCCCAGTATCCTGTCTTCTGACAGTGGCCAGTGCCAGGTGCCCCAGAGGGAATGAACAGAACAGGTAATCATCATCTGATCCATCCCCTGTCGTCCATTCCAAGCTTCTGGCAAACAAAGGCTAGGGACACCATCCCTGCCCATCCTGGATAATAGCCATTGGTGGACCTATCCTCCATGAACTTTATAGTCTTGGCCTTCACAACATCCTCTGGCAATGAGTTCCACAGGTTGACTGCATTGTGTGGAAAAAATACTTACTTTTGTTTGTTTTAAACCTGCTGCCTATTAATTTCACTTAGTGTCCCCTAGTTCTTCTGTTATGAGAAGAGGTAAATAACACTTCCTTATTTACTTTCTTCACACCAGTCATGATTTTATAGACCTCTATCATAACCCCCCTTAATCGTCTTTTTTCTAAGCTGAAAAGTCCAAGTCTTATTAATCTCTCCTCAGACAGAAGCCGTTCCATACCCCTAATCATTTTTGTTGCCCTTTTCTGAATCTTTTCCAATTCCAATATATCTTTTTTGAGACAGGGCAACCACATCTGCATTCAAGATGTGTGCGTGCCATGGATTTATATAGAGGCAATATGATATTTTCTGTCTTATCTATCCCTTTCTTAATGATTCCCAACATTCTATTCGCTTTTTTGACTGCTGCTGCACATTGAGTAGATGTTTTCAGAGAACTATTCACAATGACTCCAAGATCTCTTTCTTGAGTGGTAATAGCTAATTTAGACCCCATCATTTTATATGTATAGTTGGGATTATGTTTTCCAATGTGCATTAATTTGCATTTATCAATATTGAATTTCATCTGCCATTTTGTTGCCCAGTCACCCTGTGAACCAAATAGCCATATAGGCAAGCCTGGAGTTAGTTTTTGGAGAGATTAAGTTTGAGATGGCACAGAGCCATCCAAGACAGGACAAAAAGTGAGAGGTTGGGGCTACAAGGGTTCTTGTGTCCTTCATATAAGGGTAGCGGTTGGAAGAGTGGGAGCAGCTGAAGTCTGAGAATGCTGAGGAACACCAGTGGATAAGGAAAGAAGAGAGTTTGATGAACTGTTAAAAATGATGTGGAAAGGATGAGCTCTCCCAGTTCTCTGTCCACCTACTAACCAACGTCCCAGAAACCAGGAGAGAATAGAAAAGGAGAAATGTGATCAGCAGACAGATAAAAAAAATTAGGGGATAGAGAAATGACCCTTTGAGTTAGCTTGGAGGTCCTTTGTGCTCTTGGTTAGGATGGTTGTGGTGGGGTGGAAGCCAGACTGGAGAGAAGGCAATCCCAGCAGAAAGAATAAAAAGCATACTCCAGGATTTTGAAGATGGAAGGGGGGAAAGAGTTACCACTCCAAATGGGAGAAACAAAAAATCCCACCACTCCACTTAGTGAACGGTTTATTCAAATCCATTTCAGAAATGTTTGACCGCATTCCAGGTCCACTTGGGAGGCCTCCACTACTTGTGTTTTGCTGCACATTTGTAACTACAACAAATACTTCCTGTCAACAGTGCTTCAGGGAATGTGCAATTACTCTGCAGGTGACAGAACAATATGGAGAGAAACTCATCCCCAACTAGAACAAATAGTTCCCCTTTGTTTTGTTTTTTTTTAAAAAGGGGGGGAGAAATCATAGAATATCAGGATTGGAAGGGACCTCAGGAGGTCATCTAGTCCAAGCCCCTGCTCAAAGCAGGACCAATTCCCAACTAAATCATTTCAGCTAGGGCTTTGTCAAGCCTGACCTTAAAAACCTCTAAGGAAGGCGATTCCACCATCTCCCTAGGTAACACATTCCAGTGCTTCACCACCCTCCTAGTGAAAAAGATTTTCCTAATATCCAACCTAAACCTCCCCAACTGCAACTTGAGACCACTACTCCTTGTTCTGTCATCCGGTACCACTGAGAACAGTCTAGATCCATCCTCTTTGGAACCCCCTTTCAGGTAGTTGAAAGCAGCTATCAAATCCCCCCTCATTCTTCTCTTCTGCAGACTAAACAATCCCAGTTCCCTCAGCCTCTCCTCATAAGTCATGTGCTCCAGCCCCCTAATCATTTTTGTTGCCCTCCGCTGGACTCTTTCCAATTTTTCCACATCCTTCTTGTAGTGTGGGGCCCAAAACTGGACACAGTACTCCAGATGAGGCCTCACCAATGTCGAATAGAGGGGAATGATCACGTCCCTCGATCTGCTGGCAATGCCCCTACTTATACAGCCCAAAATGCCGTTAGCCTTCTTGGCAACAAGGGCACACTGTCCACTCATATCCAGCTTCTCGTCCACTGTAACCCCTAGGTCCTTTTCTGCAGAACTTCTTCCTAGCCATTCGTTCCCTAGTCTGTAACAGTGCATGGGATTCTTCCGTCCTAAGTGCAGGACTCTGCACTTGTCCTTGTTGAACCTCATCAGGTTTCTTTTGGCCCAATCCTCTAATTTGTCTAGGTCCCTCTGTATCCTGTCCCTACCCTCCAGCATATCTACCACTCCTCCCAGTTTAGTGTCATCTGCAAACTTGCTGAGAGTGCAGTCCACGCCATCCTCCAGATCATTAATGAAGATACTGAACAAAACCGGCCCCAGGACCGACCCCTGGGGCACTCCACTTGAAACCGGCTGCCAACTAGACATGGAGCGGTTGATCACTACCCGTTGAGCCCGACGATCTAGCCAGCTTTCTATCCACCTTATAGTCCATTCATCCAGCCCATACTTCTTTAACTTGCTGGAAAGAATACTGTGGGAGACCGTATCAAAAGCTTTGCTAAAGTCAAGGAATAACACATCAACTGACTCTGTGGATGAGGGGAAAGCAGTGATCTCCTCATAGAAGGCAATTAGGTTAGTCAGGCATGACTTGCCCTTGGTGAATCCATGCTGACTGTTCCTGATCACTTTCCTCTCCTCTGAGTGCTTCAAAATTGATTCCTTGAGGACCTGCTCCATGATTTTTCCAGGGACTGAGGTGAGGCTGACTGGCCTGTAGTTCCCCGGATCCTCATTCCCTTTTTTAAAGATGGGCACTACATTAGCCTTTTTCCAGTCATCCGGGACCTCCCCCGATCGCCATGAGTTTTCAAAGATAATGGCCAATGGCTCTGCAATCACATCCGCCAACTCCTTTAGCACCCGCGGATGCAGCGCATCCGGCCCCATGGACTTGTGCTCGTCCAGTTTTTCTAAATAGTCCTGAACCACTTCTTTCTCCACAGAGGGCTGGTCACCTTCTCCCCATACTGTGCTGCCCAGTGCAGCAGTCTGGGAGTTGACCTTGTTCGTGAAGACCGAGGCAAAAAAATCATTGAGAACATTAGCTTTTTCTACATCCTCTGTTACTAAGTTGCCTCCCTCATTCAGTAAGGGGCCCACGCTTTCTTTGACTTTCTTCTTGTTGCTAACATACCTGAAGAAACCCTTCTTGTTACTCTTAACATCTCTTGCTAGCTGCAACTCCAAGTGTGATTTGGCCTTCCTGATTTCACTCCTGCATGCCTGAGCAATATTTTTATACTCCTCCCTGGTCATTTGTCCAATCTTCCACTTCTTGTAAGCTTCTTTTTTGCGTTTAAGGTCAGAAAGGATTTCATTGTTAAGCCAAGCTGGTCGCCTGCCATATTTACTGTTCTTTCTACACATTGGGATGTTTTTTTTCCTGCAACCACAATAAGGATTCTTTAAAATACAGCCAGCTCTCCTGGACTCCTTTCCCCCTCATGTTATTCTCCCAGGGGATCTTGCCCATCAATGAGGTGCTCACTGCTGAATCTGTCCTGAAAGGCAGTCCCTAAAGAGTTCCCTGTGTGTAATTATAATAAACTGATTGAAGTTGCAATTTAAACAGTGTTCTCAGTGCTGTTGATTACAATGTGCTAGAGAGAATTGACGCATCTGAGAACATTTTCCTCCGTTCTTCCTTCGTAGCAGCTTTTAGTACGTTCCGGCCAATTACACAGTACAGCCTGCTTTTGTGCTTTTCGAAAAACAAGCTCCTCTCATCATGCTGATTAGTGTTTAAAAAGGAAAATTGCACCCAGGATAAGTGGGAGGATGGAAATGTTACAGTTATTCTTCTCTTAAGTGCCCTGCTGGATTAAGAGTCCTCTGCTCCTTTCTGTATTGTAATCTTTAGAGTATGATTTTCTCAGAGGTCCTTAAACTCTGTTCTGAAAGACTACGTCTACACAGCAAAGGGGGAAAAAAAAAAAGACACATGCCAGTGAGTCTCAGAGCCCAGGTCAACTGTCTTTAGTTTGCAGGCCTGATGCTGTGGAGTTAAAAATAACAAGTATAGATGTTCAGGCTCAGTCTAGAGCCTGGGCTCTGAAACCCAGTGGGGAGGGAGAGTCTCTGGGTATGTCTACACTGCAGTTAGACACCCACGGCTGGCCCATGCTAGCTGAACTCAGCTTGCTGGGCTCGGGCTAAGGGGCTGCTTAATTGCGGAGTAGATATACAGGCTTGGGCTGCAGCCTGAGCTCTGAGACCCTCCCACCTTGCAGGGTACTAGAGCCAATGCATGAGGGTCTACACTGCCATTTTCAGAGCAAACCCAGCCAGCTCAGTTGTAGTTCAGAGTTGAACATCTGAAGGTGATCTGTAACCCACTCCTTGGTCTTTTGAATTACTTCTGTGTAACATTTTATAAAGTTAATTATAAATCTTTATTGAAGAGAATTATTTTTATCCAGCAACTAATTTTCCCCACCCATTTGCTTTAGAATCTGGTGGAAAATACAGTTGGTAGACAGTACAGGGACCAGTATCTTTAAAAAGCAAAGAGTGTAATTTTACTTTTTTCTAAAGCAGTTTGGGTGGGAGTAGATGAAAAGCAGAATAATCTCATTAGGTAGGAGCAGGCTTTTAGAGGTTGGCTTTAAGGTGACCTATAAAAGGAAGGGACATTGAGCCCTTTTTGCTTTACGTGAAAAGCCCCGAAAGGCTATGTGTGGTGTCCTTGAAGTACTTTTTATTAAGTGTCGAAATAGTGAAGAAGCCAGGCAATTCCAGGGTACAGACTGAGTAGATATTCAGAATTACAGACTGCACTCAAAACTGTCCACAGCCTTTTTACTCTTTATAATATCATACAGTAGAACACCAGAGTTACGAACTGACTGGTCAACCACACACCTCATTTGGAATCGAAAGTATGCAATCAGGCAGCAGAGACACATACACACACAAAACAAATACTGTACAGACAGTACTGTGTTAAACGTAAACTACCAGGAAAAAAAAGCGGGGAAAGTTAAAACAAAAAAGAAGGTTTGACAGGGTAAGTTAACTGTTTCTGTGCTTGTTTTTTTTAAATTAAGATGGTTAAAAGCAGCATTTTTCTTCTGCATGGTAAAGTTTCAAAGTCAATGTTCAGCTTTTGAAAGAACAACCAGAACGTTTTGTTCAGCATTACGAACATTTCAGAGTTGCAAACAGCGTCCATTCCTGAGGTGTTCGTAACTCTGGGGTTCTGCTATACAACATCAGTATAATCCAGAGATACAGTTTCCAGTTAATTTGATCTTGCTGTCCAAGTCCTGTGCTTTTCTTCATCCAGGCTTCCAGCTGTGCTGATTTTACTAAGAATCCTTCAACTTTCTTTTCCAGAGAGGTGATAGCAGTGCAGAAAGTAACTTGTTTAGTGTTTTTATTCATCATTCCTTGGGCAGAAAATTCCTCTGAGTCAGTGTCAGTGGGTGCATCTGACTCCATAGTGATGTGGGAGGCCCTGGTGGTATCTCCACATTCAGTGTCCTGCGGATTTTATGTAGTTGCTTTATATTGCACAATGGAAGAAAATGTAAACCCTTATGATGACTGAATAAGCAAGAACTCCAGTTTGTTCTTGCACTCAGCTTCCTGCTCAGGCTCCATCCCATAAAAAATCCTCCCCATCCCCCAATTTTTTTTCTGCTAGTTTTTTTTTTTTTAATCTTGGAAATAGCTAAATCAGGTCTTCATTTTCCTGGATTTTTAGGAGGAATCCACAGAGGACTGACATGCGCTTTCTCAGAACTCAGGGAAGAGGGGGCACTGAATCTTTTGCAATGAGCACTTTTCTCCCAAGTGTTTAGCAGGAGTTTGAGTTAAACAGACATTAAGAAAAAAATACCCAAACGAAAAAGAGCATAAAAATCTGTACCCCCATTTCCTGTCTTGTGATGTCATTCTGCTGGTTCTCCAGTCCTCCAGCAAAAACAGAGACATCTAGACCTTACATTTCTCATGTAAAAAGCTGGATTTTTAAAAAGAGTGTTTCACACCTTACTTTTATTGAAGATAAAAAGTGTAAAAAGGAACAGTCCTACAATTAATAATATAAGCCTATCTTCAGAATTTCTCCCCTCCTTCAAGATATGCAGGCAGGTCTTTGTCTTCCCTATCTATTACAACTTGGTTCCAGAAGGGTAAAAGTTCTCCACACATCTTGAAGGTCTTTTGGTCATTATTGCTTTCCCATCCACTGCTCCTGTAGCTCTTAGGATCTAGCCACATCTGGAATAGTGGAACTAGCAGATTCTTCTTTTTCTGCAGACTGTGCGAATCCATAGATTGCCATGGCACCAAATATGCTAAGTGGAGGTTGTGACCCTAAACTCCCTGAATTCACACCCTACACTTTATTGTAGTAATATTTGCACAAAATATGCCTTGTGAGATACCATTTAAAAACTAACACACTGATTGTTAAAATTCTTGTGTAAAGTATGTATAATAGTGTATTGAGTTATGAACACAAGCTGAAATTATGACTAAAATGTGTTTGCAAGACAAGTCTGAGGAGGGGGTAAACCTGTTTCTCAAAGACACAGGACAAGCTGATGCCTCTAGCCAGGTGTCATCAAAGTTGATTGGCTATCACCTGTCAAGTAGCCGTTCTTTTGCAAAGAAGGGGGCAGGAAGAGATTGATCTGCATTTTAGCAAACAACAGCATGGAACCTGATGTGTAGAAAGAATAGTAAATATGGCAGGTGACCTGCTTGGCTTAACAGTGAAATCCCTGCTGATCTTAAATAGAAAAAAGAAGCTTATAAGAAGTGGAAGATTGGACAGATGACCAGGGAGGAGTATAAAAATATTGCTCAGGCATGCAGGAGTGAAATCAGGAAGGCCAAATCGCACTTGGAGTTGCAGCTAGCAAGAGATGTTAAGAGTAACAAGAAGGGTTTCTTCAGGTATGTTAGCAACAAGAAGAAAGTCAAAGAAAGCGTGGGCCCCTTACTGAATGAGGGAGGCAACGTAGTGACAGAGGGTGTGGAAAAAGCGAATGTACTCAATGCTCTTTTTGCCTCTGTCTTCACGAACAAGGTCAGCTCCCAGACTGCTGCACTGGGCAGCACAGCATGGGGAGGAGGTGACCAGCCCTCTGCGGAGAAAGAAGTGGTTCAGGACTATTTAGAAAAGCTGGACGAGCACAAGTCCATGGGGCCGGATGCGCTGCATCCGAGGGTGCTAAAGGAGTTGGCGGATGTGATTGCAGAGCCATTGGCCATTATCTTTGAAAACGCATGGCGATCGGGGGAGGTCAGGGATGACTGGAAAAAGGCTAATGTAGTGCCCATTTTTAAAAAAGGGAAGAAGGAAGATCCGGGGAACTACAGGCCAGTCAGCCTCACCTCAGTCCCTGGAAAAATCATGGAGCAGGTTCTCAAGGAATGAATTCTGAAGCACTTAGAGGAGAGGAAAGTGATCAGGAACAGTCAGCATGGATTCACCAAGGGCAAGTCATGCCTGACTAACCTAATTGCCTTCTATGACGAGATAACTGGCTCTGTGGATGAGGGGAAAGCAGTGGATGTGTTATTCCTTGACTTTAGCAGAGCTTTTGATATGGTCTCCCACAGTATTCTTGCCGGCAAGTTAAAAAAGTATGTGATGGATGAATGGACTATAAGATGGATAGAAAACTGGCTAGATCATCGGGCTCAACATGTCTAGTTGGCAGCCGGTATCAAGCAGAGTGCCCCAAGGGTCGGTCTTGGGGCCAGTTTTGTTCAATATCTTCATTAATGATCTGGAGGATGGCGTGGACTGCACCCTCAGCAAGTTTGCAGATGACACTAAACTGGGAGGAGTGGTAGATAGGATACAGAGGGATCTAGACAAATTAGAGGATTGGGCCAAAAGAAATCTGATGAGGTTCAACAAGGACAAGTGCAGAGTCCTGCACTTAGGATGGAAGAATCCCATGCACTGCTACAGACTAGGTACTGAATTCCTAGGAAGAAGTTCTGCAGAAAAGGACCTAGGGGTTACAGTGGACAAGAAGCTGGATATGAGTCGACAATGTGCCCTTGTTGCCAAGAAGGCTAACGGCATTTTGGGCTGTATAAGTAGGGGCATTACCAGCAGATCGAGGGACGTGATCATTCCCCTCTATTCGACATTGGTGAGGCCTCATCTGGAGTACTGTGTCCAGTTTTTGGCCCCACACTACAAGAAGGATGTGGAAAAATTGGAAAGAGTCCAGCGGAGGGCAACAAAAATGATTAGGGGGCTGGAGCACATGACTTATGAGGAGAGGCTGAGGGAACTGGGATTGTTTAGTCTGCAGAAGAGAAGAATGAGGGGGGATTTGATAGCTACTTTCAACTACCTGAAAGGGGGCTCCAAAGAGGATGGATCTAGACCAGGGGTCGGCAACCTTTCAGAAGTGGTATGCCAAGTCTTCATCTATTCACTCTAATTTAAGGTTTCGCGTTCCAGTAATACATTTTAACGTTTTTAGAAGGTCTCTTTCTCTAAGTCTATAATATATAACTAAACTATTGTTGTATGTAAAGTAAATAAGGGTTTTTAAATTGTTTAAGAAGCTTCATTTAAAATTAAATTAAAATGTAGAGCCCCCCGGACCGGTGGCCAGGACCTGGCAGTGTGAGTGCCACTGAAAATCAGCTTGTGTGCCGCCTTCGGCACGCGTGCCATAGGTTGCCTACCCCTGTTCTAGACTGTTTTCAGTGGTAGCAGATGACAGAACAAGGAGTAGTGGTCTCAAGTTTCAGTGAGGGAGGTTTAGGTTGGATATTAGGAAACATTTTTTCACTAGGAGGGTGGTGAAGCACTGGAATGGGTTACCTAGGGAGGTGGTGGAATCTCCTTCCTTAGAGGTTTTTAAGGTCAGGCTTGACGAAGCCCTGGCTGGGTTGATTTAGTTGGGGATTGATCCTGCTTTGAGCAGGGGGTTGGACTAGATGACCTCCTGAGGTCCCTTCCAACCCTGATATTCTATGGTTCTAGGAACTTCCTCACAGCTGGAATGAACTTTATCCCAGGGTAACCCTCAGGAAAATGCATTTCATCTCTCTTTCACCTAAGAAAAAGAACCAGCCCTTTGACTATGGGGGGAGATTCTAATATGGGAATTTGGTCAGCTATATTGGAATGTGTGGTAAGGATTTTATCTTGAACCTAGCTTGTTAAGTTTTAGCTACTAGGAAACGTTTTATTTTTATTTTTCTTGTAACCATTTCGGACTTTAATGCCTTATACCTGTACTCACTTGAAACCTATTTCTTTGTAGTTAAAGAAACTTGTTTTGTTTTTTAATCTAAACAAATTCAGTGTTGTGTTTAAACTGAACTGTTTGGTAACTCCAGTTAAAGTAGCAAACTGTTGACCCTTTATAGAGCTTTAATATCTAAACTGCCCAGGAGAGAGGTGGATGGTGCAGAACACACATTTTTTTGGGAAAACTCAGGACTGGGAGTGCATTGGTGTTACCCTGCAGGTAGTAACTAAGACTGGTGGAAGCCAGAGGGGGGCTGGAGTGTTGCTGACAGGCTGCTGGGGTCAGAGTTGTTGGACCAGGGCTGCAGCTACACACACACACTCGGGGTGACCCGCATGCTGGCAGGCTGTTTGTGAGTGGCCCAAGTTGGGAGCTACCACAGCAAAGCATTGTGTAGCATGCAGGTTTGCGGTGCAGGTGGTGACACAATCTCTCACTGATCTGGAATGCACCCCAGAATGTGACAGAGGGCAGCATAGATTAATAGACCTGCCAAAAGGCCTTTTCTCAACCTCTTTGGAGAGCTGGAGTATCAATTTGACATTAATTCTGAAGCCTGGCTTTCTCTGTAGCATTACAGAATAAGTAAGCCAGCAGATTCATCTACTTGATGATGAGCTACACTGTGGGGATTTCTCATTTCGCCTACCCCCTTCCTAGGCAAATGGAGTTGACCCTGTGAATGCTGTTGACCACCCTGACCTCTTATATCCCCGACTGGACAATTCACGGAGCATAGGAGCACATCTTTCTCTTGTGGCCGGAGAATTAGGATGGTGTGCATCAAAGGAAAAAGTGGTGTAATGTCATTAGGAAGAATTGAGGCAGGTGGACAGTGGTACAAGAGGGAGCAAATAGTAAACTCGTTTCTCTAATGCTTTTTTAATAGGGTCACCCTGCTCCATATAAAACCGTTTCAGCCCGAGCAGGAACACCATCCACTATACTGCGACTTCCAGCCAGTGTTTTTCAGGATGTTTTCCAGAAGTACCCTGAAACTCTTGTCAGAATGGTACAGGTAAGACTGATCTGTAGTTTGTTTTTATTATGTATTCCTTATGCCACCTGATCTTATACCAAACTTTGCACCCTCGATAATCTGTACATTATTCCCTGATAACCAGAAACTTCTATGCTCAAACTCGGTTCACTTTTTTTTTTTTAACATCATCTTAATAAAATGTTTATATCCATCTTTCCTTTAAAAGGTTTTTCCCTATCCGGCCAGCTAGTCCATCCTTCTGCTGGTGCAGAATTGTTCTCCTTAGCATATTTTCAGGGTTTCGTCCAATATTTAAGTGTCCCAAGTGTTGGGGCTGCCACCACATATCCAAGGAGATTATCGCACAGTCTGATTGATCTTTACGTTAGGCGGGGATGAGGGAAATATTTCCTAAATGTGTCTCGGCTTAATTTCATCACATTATACCCTTCCTTGGACCAACATACCGAAGTTTCCTTCCCCCTTGAGGCCAGATTCTGCCTTCAGAAATATGCAGCTCCTGTTACTGTCCGTGGGGGCTGCCTCTGCTCATCAAAGAGCAGAATTTGGCCCTAGATATTTACTTCTCAAACATCTGCAAACTCTGAACTGCTGTAGCAGTGGGTACTTGGAATAAGTTCTAATCTTTGCTCTTGAATAATGCTACCACTTAATTAATTTGTGTTATTGTGACACCTTTATTGGACTCTTAAGAATGATATATGAGTAACTTTCCCCTGGATATGTGCTGGGCAAAGAATGGCAGAGGGAAATCTAATGGCGATGAAGACAGCTTATTGCCCCTCTGTAAGTTTCCAATGTCTCTAGTTCAAGACATAGTGTCTTTCCTTGGGGCTGGTCATAAGTCATTCCCTCGCTAACCCCCAATACGCTGTCCTTTTTTGAAGATCTTGAAAAAATGGGGACTTAGAATCTGAGCATCTGGGTGCTCAGCACTTCTGGAAATCAGTTTGTTTTTTTCATTAGATCAGCCTCTTGGTGAATAAGCAACCTTATCCATATGCCAGACAAGATGTTGGGAGATAGGGAGAGGTGGGGAAGGAAAGAGGAGTCTAGTTAAAGAGGAGAGTGACAAAGGGGAGATGCCAAGTGAGAACTGATTGCTGTAGAGAATATATATCTCCTCAATATATGTTCCATTCTATGCATCCGAAGAAGTGGGCTGTAGCCCACGAAAGCTTATGCTCAAATAAATTTAAGTATCAGAGGGGTAGCCGTGTTAGTCTGAATCTGTAAAAAGCAACAGAGGGTCCTGTGGCACCTTTAAGACTAACAGAAGTGATACTTCTGTTAGTCTTAAAAGTGCCACAGGACCCTCTGTTGCTTGAAATAAATTTGTTAGTCTCGAAGGTGCCACAAGTACTCCTGTTCTTTTTGCATATACAGACTAACACGGCTGCTACTCTGAAACCTGCTGTAGAGAACTGTAGATTTTGGATCATATGCTCTTATGAAGGGTGTTTATGACATCAAGATGTCATGATCAATATTATAAATATCATCATTACTTGTTTATTGCCAACAGTGTATAGGCCCTTTATAGTTCTTGCAAGAGCCTCTAAAATTGGGACACCAGACCCAACTTGCCCCTTGAGATTGTAATTTTATTAAAACAAAACAAAAACACCCCCTCCCCCCAAGTTGGGATTTTGAGGTCTTCATACCAAAGAGGGGTGCCAGACACTGCATCTGCTTAGCTGGCTGCCTGTGTCCCCCTCCCCAGCCCTAGCCCCCTGCAGCCAGCCAAGAAGCTGCCGGCCTCCCCAGGCTGTCTCCCCCCAGCCCCTGAGGCCAGCCCAGAAGCTGCCTGTGTCCCTGCTTGCCCCAGCCCGGCTCTCTCTGCCCTGGAAAAAGACTCACCTGCTTGCTGCAGTCAGAGCCGGGCTGGGAACTGCTGCCACCACACACGCTGGGAACCTGGCTTCTAGCCAAAACAGCTGAAGATAACTTTTTGGCATGAAGCCGCCTGATTGGCCAGATGGGGAGAGCTGATTGGCTGCAGTGGAGCAAACAGCTGATGCGGTCTGCCCATGCAATAGCTGATCCTCCGGTTTGTGCTAAGCACCCACTATTTTTTTTCCGTGGGTGCTCCAATCCCGGAGCACCCACGGAGTTGACACCTATGGTGTCAATTCTTTTGGGTGGTGTCTCTGGCTCAGCCACCTACTGTGTCTCTTGGTGAGAGACCCAAGCTTTCAAGCCACACAGCGCTCTTCTTCAGCTGTGGGGAAAGGTATTCCCAGCATCACAGCAAAATGCAAAGTGGAACAGAATGTTTAGCATAAGTAGTTAGCACAAATTGTAAGGAAATATTCAAGGTAGAGTGGCCTGTTAACACTTCTGCAGTCATAGGACAAAAAGAGTGGGTTAGTGGATGTTGGTGTATTTGGTATTCACCTGCTCCCTGTGTTTGATCTCCCGCTCCTAGATCATAATGGTGAGGCTCCAAAGAGTGACATTCTTGGCTTTGCACAACTATCTTGGCCTGACCACCGAGCTCTTCAATTCCGTAAGTGTAGAATGAAAGCAATTTACTCTTACCACACTGTATGTATCTGATTCTAACCCTGGCTGTGGGAGTGTGTCTTCTACTCCAGTAGCTTGCAAGCATAATCTTTGTATAAAACTAGCATTAATTTATTGTTTGCAACAATATTAATACCATCGTGCTTGAGAGTGAAGCTCTCACGCTATAAAATCTGCTCAGTGCTGAAGCCTGCTGAATAACATTTCATTTGGGCATTTTTATTATGGAGGCTATCATGGCTGCCAGGCTAGCTGCATCTCTGTCCCCTTTCTGGTCCCTCTGAGTGCACCCCCTCAGGTGTAGACTCTTGTGTCTTTACCTATTGTGATGCTCTTCTCCAGTGTTCCCAGAACCATAAGCCAATGTGCAGGGCTCTACCAAATTCACTGTCCATTTTGGTCAATTTCAGGGTCATAGGATTTTAAAAATCAGAAATTTCATGATTTCAGATATTTCAATCTGAAATTTCACAGTGTTGTAACTGTTGGGGTCCTGACCCAAAAGGAGGTTGTGGGGGGGTCACAAGTTTATTGTAGGGGGTTGTAGTATTGTCACCCTTACTTCTGCGCTGCCTTCAGAGCTGGGGCCTTGGCCAGCAGCCGCCACTCTCTGGCCACCCAGCTCTGAAGGCAGCAGCACAGAAGTAAGGGTGGCATAGCATGGTATAGCCACCCTTATTTCTGTGCTGCTGCTGGTGGGATGTTGCCTTCAGAGCTGGGTGCCCAGCCAACAGCCATCACTCTCTGGCCACCCAGTTCTAAAGGCAGCACTGAAGTAAGGGTGACAAACCGCGACCCCCCTACAAATACCTTACAATATCCCTCCCTCCACAGCCCCCTTTTGGGTTGGGACTCCCAGTTTGAGAAACACTGGTCTCCCCCTTGAAATCTGTATAGTACAGGGTAAAAGTATACCAGATTTCATGGTCCGTGACGCATTGTTCATGGCTGTGAATTTGGTAGGGCCCTACCAATGTGTTACTCCACTTGGCCTCAGCAAGAAAGAGCTTTGCTGGAGCTTCAACTGTGTGTCAACTCCCTGCCACACCGCTGTCTGCCTTCCCAGCAAACTCCTCAAGACTCTGCCCATCTTAATCTAGCCTTGCAGGTAACATTCAGTGAGAGCTAGTTTCGCAGACATACCTCTCTGCAGTGTCCAGTCCCTCTCACTGGACACTCGCAGGAATTATGAAGTCTGCAGTCTCCAAAGTAACAGTGCACACACACCAGCATGTTGACTCACTGTGGACACATTCTAACTTAATACACAGCACTGAGGTCATTTATAGTAAAATTAAGCATACGTTTATTAATAAAGAACAGAGATTTAAGTGATACTAAGCAAGAGAAAAAGATATATATGGTTACAAACAAAACAAAAGGAAAAATGTGCTTTCTGATGTCTAAAAGCTTAACAGTTCACAATCTGGTCTCGGGCAGTTTCTCACCTACAGTCAGTTCTCAGCGTCTTCAGCCCAGATGGTTGAAGGATTCATCTTGTATGGATTCCAAGACCACAGGCCTCATTTGTCCAATTTAAGTGATGATTAGCAAAGGGGCTCCCTCCCCTTCTTTTTATAGTCCAATAAACCTTTGAGATGTATTCTTCTGAAGGGATAAAGTTTTTCTCAACTACTTGTCCCCCAAGAAACTGACGCCATCCTGTCTTCCTTGCCCTCCTCTCAGTTTGCTTTTCCTGTGGACTCAGATGCAAATGAACTTACACTGTCTCTGGTGTCACCTTGCTCAATTTACAATGGCGAAATAGGCAAAACAACATTCCCCTGTCTAGGACAAACTTGTTTATCAGATGCTTCCACAGATTATTTTAAGAACATCTTACTGGCCTACATACATAACTCTTTATATGCAACCCGTCCAGTGGTTTACCCAGGAATTGAAATTAGGGGGGAGTGTTTGAATTTACGGGGGGGGGGGGGGGGAGGGAGTGTCAGGGCCAATAAGGGGGGAGACTGTGAGAGTGAAGGTGGGCTGTATGGCACCATAGTAAAAACTGAAAAATGTTTCATGACCATTTTATTAGATTTAACTCATGTTTTAAAATCATCACACAAATTAAAGTTGGCTACTTAATCCTTCTATGAATCACTACGTCTACACCCTTCTTGGTTTCTTGTTATAATTTTGCACAACTCTGTTAATGAACTTCTTGAATGCAATGCGTTCATCTTTGGTGGCTTCTCGTGTGTCCGGTACTTCCATTCCTTCAATTGATATGCTCATTAGTTCAGTCACATGATCAGGCAGAAGGCGACTTCTTTCAGAACACAAAATTCTATTCAATGATGAAAAAGAACGCTCAACTGTAGCTGTTGTGACTGGGAGTAGCAAGAGATGAACTCTTACTTCTTTCATCCCAGGAAACAGAACACAAAGATCGGGTCGAGCCACTAGTCATGATAAAAAAGAAGTTGAAGTCAAATCTTCATTCGTTCGTCGTATGATATTCCACTCTGTGTTCAAATTCTCTATTCTGTCCTGATCACATGGCAGCCCCATTGCTGGTAGTGCCTCACGCCACTCAACTGTTTGTGTTTTATAGGACAGGCATCTGTAAAAGCTACGTAAAGGTTGAGTAGAATCTAGAAGTCGCTGTTGTAGATTTTTAAGAATCAAGTCTGTACTTTTTCAGT
>NW_020664859.1:1482607-1484722 GCF_002925995.2 Terrapene triunguis | reverse complement strand
GAATGGCAATAGTCTTCTCTGAATGTAGTAGCAAAAGTAATCCACCAACCTCACTACTTAGATCCATCCCATCTTGGTAGATACTTTCCAAAGCCAGTAATAACAGCTGGAGTAATTTTAAGACAACAGTCAAGGATCGCTCATGAGAAAGCCAGCGGGTTTTCCCAGGTTGGACTAATTTGAACTTCAGTCCCATTATATCTTCTATATTTTCCAAGATATTCAGTCTTTTTGGACTCTTTCTGAAAAAAGAATATAATGAAGACATTAAATGTATAGCTTTTTAAATGTCTTTTGAAGATTCTGCAGCTCGTACTAGTGCTAGTTGGAGTAGATGGCCTCTGCAGTGTGTATAGGAGAGATTAGGGTTACACTTTTCTCTGAGCAAAACTTGTACTCCACCATGTCTTCCAGAGAAGTTTGCAGCTTTATAAAATGCACAAGCAGCCATCTGTTTGGGGTCCAATTGACAAGCATTTAACTCTTCTAAGATGTGGGTTGTCACAGATGCAGCCAATGTGTCTTCTATAACTTGAACATCTAGAAATGCATCTACTGGCCTACCACTGACATCAAGATAACATACACAGTTACTTAATACTTGATGCCCATTTGCATCGGTGCATTCATCAGCCATGTATGCAAATTTTTTTAATACGGTGAGAGAGTTCGTCACTTTTTCAACTGTTGAGTCTTTCACTGTTGCACTGCATGCTTCTAGCCAGTCAGTTGAGTTTCTTGCAGAAAGATAGTGAGCATTTGCTGGTCTTGTTCGGAACCAGTGTTCAACTTCAGGATGAACAAGTGACAATGCACTTAACATTGGCCTCCAGTTTGTAGTGTGTGGTATCTCTTGCTTAAATAGAAAGTAGGATGCCACAGCCATGTTTATTCACATGAACTGTGTTGTGTCTCCAGCATTCTTAACAGCCTCATTAAGTACTTCTAAAATTGGCTTTGAAAGTGGGCTTATAAGGCTTTCTGCATGTTGATGCACTCCAGAGGCCTGGTGTTTTGCAGCCTTTTCACGTAGTTTGTCAGCATTGGCTTTGCTGATCGGTTTGACAAACCAAGCTCCTCCACTTTTACCAATTATAGCATTGGGAAGCTTTCCTTCTTCGTAAGCTTTTTTGCAAGAGGTGCACCAGTAGCCATCTTTTGTAACTTCAATAAATGGGAACACTTTGACCGACAAACATCGGGAACTGCCTTTAGGTTTTGGAGGCACTGTTTCTTCAGTAGGTAGCTGTATTTGTGCTTCGGGCTGGTCGGATGTAGATATACCACTTGAGCCTTCAGATGACATGTTGATATATTCTTGGTTCTTGATGTGTTCTTCACCTTGGTTAGTTTTTGAGGCCTTTGAGGGGAAAAATTGTTGTATTGTTTTTTGTCTTTTCATTTTCACTTTGACCTGCAACATATAGAAGAGATATGAATAAAGTAAATGTTTTGTTAGGATAATGCAAATTTAACATAAGGATAATGCAAGTTACACCAAAATACATAACAGGTCTAGATTTCTAAAAAATATAATTAAAAAAAAATGTATTTAATTTAAATTGACTTTTGAAAAGTAAGCCATAATGGGATAAGAAGGAAGTCCTCTCATGGATCAGTAACTGGTTAAAAGATGGGAAACAAAGGGTAGGAATAAATTATCAGTTTTCAGAATGGAGAGAGATAAATAGTGGTATCCCTGAGGAGTCGGTACTAGCACCATTACTGTTCAACGTATTCGTAAATGATCTGGAAAAATGGGTAAACAGTGAGGTGGCAAAATTTGCAGATGATACAAAACTATTTAAGATAGTTAAGTCCCAGGCAGACTACGAAGAGTTACAAAGGGATCTCACAAAACTGGGTGACTGGGCAACAAAATGGCAGATGAAATTCAATGTTGATAAATGCAAAGTAATGTACATTGGAAAACAATCTCAACTATACATACAAAATGATGGAGTCTGAATTAGCTGTTAACACTCAAAAGAGATCTTGGAGTCACTGTTGATAGTTCTCTGAAAACATCCACTCAATGTGCAGCGGCAGTCAAAAAAGCAAACAGAACGTTGGGAATCATTAAGAAAGGGATAGATAATAAGACAGAAAATATCA
>NW_020664859.1:1431698-1477607 GCF_002925995.2 Terrapene triunguis | reverse complement strand
GGGGGGGGGAGGGAGTGTCAGGGCCAATAAGGGGTGAGACTGTGAGAGTGAAGGTGGGCTGTATGGCACCATAGTAAAAACTGAAAAATGTTTCATGACCATTTTATTAGATTTAACTCATGTTTTAAAATCATCACACAAATTAAAGTTGGCTACTCAATCCTTCTATGAATCACTATGTCTACACCCTTCTTGGTTTCTTGTTATAATTTTGCACAACTCTGTTAATGAACTTCTTGAATGCAATGCGTTCATCTTTGGTGGCTTCTCGTGTGTCCGGTACTTCCATTCCTTCAATTGATATGCTCATTAGTTCAGTCACATGATCAGGCAGAAGGCGACTTCTTTCAGAACACAAAATTCTATTCAATGATGAAAAAGAACGCTCAACTGTAGCTGTTGTGACTGGGAGTAGCAAGAGATGAACTCTTACTTCTTTCATCCCAGGAAACAGAACACAAAGATCGGGTCGAGCCACTAGTCATGATAAAAAAGAAGTTGAAGTCAAATCTTCATTCGTTCGTCGTATGATATTCCACTCTGTGTTCAAATTCTCTATTCTGTCCTGATCACATGGCAGCCCCATTGCTGGTAGTGCCTCACGCCACTCAACTGTTTGTGTTTTATAGGACAGGCATCTGTAAAAGCTACGTAAAGGTTGAGTAGAATCTAGAAGTCGCTGTTGTAGATTTTTAAGAATCAAGTCTGTACTTTTTCAGTTGTCTTAACTACTTCTTGTTTTCTTCACTGAAGGATTCAATATAAATGCCTTCATTAGTCAACTTCTGGACTGAAATCTTTGCTTCTTCCAGTACTTTTTCAATGGATAGCTCTCTGATTGATCCAAATGTAGCTTCTATTGCTGGACAAAGATCTACTACTGTTGTAGCAGATGCCTGGATGGCATTGTTTAATGACCCAAGTGGTTTCAACAGTAGACTTACGAGAGAGAGAGAATGGCAATAGTCTTCTCTGAATGTAGTAGCAAAAGTAATCCACCAACCTCACTACTTAGATCCATCCCATCTTGGTAGATACTTTCCAAAGCCAGTAATAACAACTGGAGTAATTTTAAGACAACAGTCAAGGATCGCTCATGAGAAAGCCAGCGGGTTTTCCCAGGTTGGACTAATTTGAACTTCAGTCCCATTATATCTTCTATATTTTCCAAGATATTCAGTCTTTTTGGACTCTTTCTGAAAAAAGAATATAATGAAGACATTAAATTTATAGCTTTTTAAATGTCTTTTGAAGATTCTGCAGCTCGTACTAGTGCTAGTTGGAGTAGATGGCCTCTGCAGTGTGTATAGGAGAGATTAGGGTTACACTTTTCTCTGAGCAAAACTTGTACTCCACCATGACTTCCAGAGAAGTTTGCAGCTTTATCAAATGCACAAGCAGCCATCTGTTTGAGGTCCAATTGACAAGCATTTAACTCTTCTAAGATGTGGGTTGTCACAGATGCAGCCAATGTGTCTTCTATAACTTGAACATCTAGAAATGCATCTACTGGCCTACCACTGACATCAAGATAACATACACAGTTACTTAATACTTGATGCCCATTTGCATCGGTGCATTCATCAGCCATGTATGCAAATTTTTTTAATACGGTGAGAGAGTTCGTCACTTTTTCAACTGTTGAGTCTTTCACTGTTGCACTGCATGCTTCTAGCCAGTCAGTTGAGTTTCTTGCAGAAAGGTAGTGAGCATTTGCTGGTCTTGTTCGGAACCAGTGTTCAACTTCAGGATGAACAAGTGACAATGCACTTAACATTGGCCTCCAGTTTGTAGTGTGTGGTATCTCTTGCTTAAATAGAAAGTAGGATGCCACAGCCATGTTTATTCACATGAACTGTGTTGTGTCTCCAGCATTCTTAACAGCCTCATTAAGTACTTCTAAAATTGGCTTTGAAAGTGGGCTTATAAGGCTTTCTGCATGTTGATGCACTCCAGAGGCCTGGTGTTTTGCAGCCTTTTCATGTAGTTTGTCAGCATTGGCTTTGCTGATCGGTTTGACAAATCAAGCTCCTCCACTTTTACCAATTATAGCATTGGGAAGCTTTCCTTCATCGTAAGCTTTTTTGCAAGAGGTGCACCAGTAGCCATCTTTTGTAACTTCAATAAATGGGAACACTTTGACCGACAAACATCGGGAACTGCCTTTAGGTTTTGGAGACACTGTTTCTTCAGTAGGTAGCTGTATTTGTGCTTCGGGCTGGTCGGATGTAGATATACCACTTGAGCCTTCAGATGACATGTTGATATATTCTTGGTTCTTGATGTGTTCTTCACCTTGGTTAGTTTTTGAGGCTCATAGACTCATAGACTTTAAGGTCAGAAGGGACCAATATGGTCATCTAGTCTGACCTCCCGCATGATGCAGGCCACAAAAGCTGACCCCCCCACTTTCCCTTAACTCTGCTGTTGAAGTCTCCAGATCGTGATCTAAAGACTTCAAGCTGCAGAGAATCTTCCAGCTTGCGACCCCTGCCCTATGCTGCGGAGGAAGGCGAAAAACCTCCAGGGCCACTGCCAATCTACCCTGGAGGAAAATTCCTTCCCGACCCCAAATATGGCGATCAGCAGAACCCCGAGCATACAGGCAAGATTCTCTAGCCAGACCCTCATTTTACCAGCGATGGCCGTTATTGCCTAATTGATTAAAATCACCTAATCCCATCAAACCATTCCCTCCATAAACTTATCTAGCCTAATCTTGAAGCCAGAGAGGTCTTTCGCCCCCACCGTTTCCCTCAGAAGGCTGTTCCAAAATTTCACCCCTCTGACGGTTAGAAACCTTCGTCTAATTTCAAGCCTAAATTTCCCCACGGCCAGTTTATATCCATTCGTTCTCGTGTCCACATCAGTACTGAGCTGAAATAATTCCTCTCCCTCCCTGGTATTTATCCCTTTGATATATTTAAAGAGAGCAATCATATCCCCCCTCAGCCTTCTTTTGGTTAGGCTAAACAAACCAAGCTCCTCGAGTCTCCTTTCATAGGAAAGGTTTTCCATTCCTCGGATCATCCTAGTTGCCCTTCTCTGTACCCGTTCCAGTTTGAGTTCATCCTTTTTAAACATAGGAGACCAGAACTGCACACAGTACTCCAAGTGAGGTCTCACCAGCGCCTTGTATAACGGAAGCAGCACCTCCCTGTCCCTACTAGAAATACCTCGCCTTATGCATCCCAAGATCGCATTAGCTTTTTTCACAGCCACGTCGCATTGCCGACTCATAGTCATCCTGCGATCAACCAGGACTCCGAGGTCCTTCTCCTCCTCAGTCACTTCTAACCTATGCGTCCCTAGCTTATAACTGAAATTCTTGTTAGTCGTCCCTAAATGCATCACCTTACACTTCTCACTATTAAATCTCATCCTATTATTATTACTCCAATTTACAAGGTCATCCAAGTCTCCCTGCAGAATATCCCGATCCTTCTCCGAGTTGGCAATACCTCCCAACTTTGTGTCATCCGCAAACTTTATCAGCCCACTCCTACATTCGGTTCCGAGGTCAGTAATGAATAGATTAAATAAAATCGGACCCAGAACCGAACCTTGAGGAACCCCACTGGTGACCTCCCTCCAATCTGACAGTTCACCTTTCAGTACTACCCGCTGCAGTCTCCCCTTTAACCAGTTCCTTATCCACCTCTGGATTTTCCTATCGATCCCTATCTTATCCAATTTAACCAATAATTCCTCATGCGGAACCGTATCAAACGCTTTACTAAAATCGAGGTATATTAGATCCACCGCATTTCCTTTATCTAGAAGGTCTGTTACTTTCTCAAAGAAGGAGATCAGGTTGGTTTGGCACGACCTGCCTTTCGTAAACCCATGTTGTAATTTGTCCCAATTGCCATTCACCTCAAGGTCCTTAACTACTTTCTCCTTCAAAATTTTTTCCAAGACCTTGCATACTACAGAAGTTAAACTAACAGGCCTGTAGTTACCCGGGTCACTTTTTTTCCCCTTCTTGAAAATAGGAACCACATTAGCTATTCTCCAGTCCAACGGTACCACCCCCGAGTTTACAGATTCATTAAAAATTGTCGCCAAGGGGCTCGCAATTTCTCGCGCCAGTTCCTTCAATATTCTAGGATGAAGATCATCCGGTCCGCCCGATTTAGTCCCGTTTAGCTGGTCAAGTTTGGCTTCCACCTCTGATACTGTAATGTCTATCCCCCCTCCTCTATTCCCCTCTGTCCTACTCCCTCTATTCCTAAACCCTTCATTAGCCTTATTAAAGACCGATGCAAAATATTCATTTAGATATTGTGCCATGCCTAGATTATTCTTAATTTCCACTCCATCCACATTCTTCAGCGGTCCCACTTCCTCTTTCTTTGTTTTCTTCCTATTTATATGGCTATAAAACCTCTTACTATTGGATTTAATTCCCCTCGCGAGGTCCAACTCTACACGGCTTTTGGCCTTTCTCACCGCATCCCTACATGCTCTAAACTCACTAAGGTAGGTTTCCTTGCTGATCCCTCCCTTCTTCCATTCTCTGTACGCTTTCTGTTTTTTCTTAATCGCCCCTTTGAGACGCCCGCTCATCCAGCTAGGTCTAAATCTCCTGCCCATTAACCGTTTTCCCTTTCTCGGGATACAGGCCTCAGACATCTCATGCAACTTCTGCTTGAAATAATCCCAGGCGTCATCTGCCTTTGAGTGGAAAAATTGTTGTATTGTTTTTTGTCTTTTCATTTTCACTTTGACCTGCAACATATAGAAGAGATATGAATAAAGTAAATGTTTTGTTAGGATAATGCAAATTTAACATAAGGATAATGCAAGTTACACCAAAATACATAACAGGTCTAGATTTCTAAAAAATATAATTAAAAAAAATTTATTTAATTTAAATTGACTTTTGAAAAGTAAGCCATCATGGGATAAGAAGGAAGTCCTCTCGTGGATCAGTAACTGGTTAAAAGATGGGAAACAAAGGGTAGGAATAAATTATCAGTTTTCAGAATGGAGAGAGATAAATAGTGGTATCCCTGAGGAGTCGGTACTAGCACCATTACTGTTCAACGTATTCGTAAATGATCTGGAAAAATGGGTAAACAGTGAGGTGGCAAAATTTGCAGATGATACAAAACTATTTAAGATAGTTAAGTCCCAGGCAGACTGCGAAGAGTTACAAAGGGATCTCACAAAACTGGGTGACTGGGCAACAAAATGGCAGATGAAATTCAATGTTGATAAATGCAAAGTAATGTACATTGGAAAACAATCTCAACTATACATACAAAATGATGGAGTCTGAATTAGCTGTTAACACTCAAAAGAGATCTTGGAGTCACTGTTGATAGTTCTCTGAAAACATCCACTCAATGTGCAGCGGCAGTCAAAAAAGCAAACAGAACGTTGGGAATCATTAAGAAAGGGATAGATAATAAGACAGAAAATATCATTTTGCCTCTATATAAATCCATGGTACATGCACACCTTGAATACTGTGTGCAGATCAGGTCACCCCATCCCAAAAAAGATATATTGGAATTGGAAAAGGTACAGAGATGGGCAACCAAAATGATTAGGGGTATGAAACAGGAGGAGAGATTAAAATGACTGGGAATTTTCAGTTTAGAAAAGAGACGACTAAGGGGGGATATGATAGAGGTCTATAAAATCTTGACTGATGTGAAGAAAGTGAATAAGGAAATGTTATTTAATCCTTCACATAACACAAGAACTAGCAGTCATCCAATGTAATTAATAGGTAGCAGGTTTTAAAAAAACAAAAGGAAGTACTTCTTTACACAACATAAAGTCAACCCATGGAACTCTTTGCTGGGGATGCTGTGAAGAGCAAAACTATAACAGGATTAAAAAAAGAACTAGATAAATTCCTGGAGAAGAGGTCCATCAGTGGCTATTAGCCAGGATGGGGAGGAATGCAACACCATGCTCTGAGTGTCCCTAGCCTGTTTGCCAGAAGCTGGGAATGGGCAACAGGGGATGGATCACTTGATGATTACCTGTTCTGTTCATTTCCTCTGAAGCACCTGGCCTTGACCACTGCTGGAAGACAGGATACTGGGCTATAGGGACCATTGGTCTGACCCAGTGTGACCATTCTGATGTAAAAATTAATTGTAATAATAAAAATGTTTAGTACAGAAACTCCCCAACATAATGACCTGTCAAGATAGCAACGATGTGAGATAACAACCTTGGCAAATAATGCATTTAAAAAATCTTGGCCTACTAGGAAAAATATTTATACAAGTTTCCATTCCCAGTCACAAATTTAGCATTCTGGAGCAAAGTCACTAAAATATAGTCCAACAAACAAATGTTTATTTAACGTGCCCCTCACTTTTCCCTCCACCGCACCCCACTCACTAGTGTTGTCCTTGGTCAGTGGAGACTCAGAGTTCAGAGGTGCTTTCACGTGAGTTCACCTCCCAGGTGGGGGGGCCAGAAGACACCTTGCTCGTTCCTCCAGCTGCTCACTGTTCGCTCTGGCCACTGCTGTTTGTTGTGCCACCGTTCACTCCACCACTCTGTTGCCAATGGCTCTGCGCAGTCACCTTCTGCTGCCACCTGCCACTGTGTGACCTCTGTGAGTTGGTCTCTTGAGGTTCCACCCAGCTCTCAGTGATTTCAGCTGAGCTCTCAGTGGGGGAATCTCGCTGCTGTTGCAGTCTGGGCTGTCTCTTCCACAGAAACACAGGAGGACTAAGCACTTAGACCTGATTATCAGTGATTTCAGCTGCAGTGGTCACTTAACAGAACAAAAGACTATCTATGGAGCCTAATCAGCTCTGTCTTTAAACAGTGGAGAAGGACAGGTCCCCACCCTCTCTCGATGCCCTCAATCAGCACAGGCTAAGTACAGTTCTACTGCCTTTTACTCATACAATACGAACAACATTTCTTCTCCCCCACCCCCCGCATTCAAGTGATCTGTAACCCAACCCCAGCCAAAATCTATCACTTGGGTAACACAGCTCTGTTTGCTGGATACCTAGGTAGATTAGGTGTGAATGTAAATACAATCTGGTCCTGAAGCCTTTATACATCACACAATGATATCCATGACCAGTGTGTCATCAGTTTTTGTATGATACCTTGCAAGATGGTGTCTGGCTAAATATTCTGACAGCAGTGTGTTTTATTTGCCTTTTGCTAGCTGGCACAAAGTGGCTCTTAGGGTCACACCTGTGAAATGTCTGTTCTCCTGCTCCTGGACTGGGCTCTGGCCTATAGTATCCTGTGTAGCAGCTGTGCTTGCCCTGCAGATTCAACTGATCTTGTGCACCTGCTGTTCTTCCCTTTGGGAGCCTGTGACTAGGGAAACAGTGACAAACAGCCATCTTAAATCAAAATATTGTTTGTTTTTGCAGTAGGAACAAAGCATAAGAGAAAAAGGAATTTTAAAACTGTCTGCACACATCTCTCTTACCTAGAGTCCTACCATCCCGATGGAAACCTAGGCAGGCCTACTTCTTCAGACGTCCTCAGAGGGGTCCTGTGTCTCAGCTTGGTTCCCCTGAACAGTTACTCCCCATCTCTGCGGACAGGGTCCCTTTTAATTCTGCCAGAGCTCCCTTGTTCTTTCATGTTCCCATGCTTCTGCCTGTCCTGGTGCAAACCAGGGCTGTAGGTGGGCTGGATAGGAGGCAAAATCATGAAGGCTAATAGTTCAGGTGTTGTCTCTTAACAACTCTTACATGTTTCTGGAAGGTGGCTTATCTTGAGCCATTCTTTTCCTTCCTGCCTGTTGCAGTTCTGGGGCATATTTATGTCTCTGTTACTAAAAAGCACTTTCCTTTAAGTAGTATATTTTATTCTTATTCTGGAATATGAATTATATATTTTGAATTTTAAAATAAATGGGATTGAAGATGTGATGGAGTGTAGTGGGGTGGTCACCCCGCTCCTGCCCTGAAGGGCTTAAAACAGCCCTGGGAGAGGGCTGTGGCAGGGGAAAAGCTGGGCTGATTGGGGGAAGCAGCCACAGGTGGGGCCACGCCCCAATCAGACCACAGCTGGCCCTATAAGAGGGCTGAGGGCCAGAGACTGAAAAAGTGTCTCTCTCTAGCAGTGAAGAGAGAATGGCCTGGCTGTCTGGTAGCTGAGCAAGGTACCTAGAGTGGAGCAGGGCTGGGGGAAGGCCAGAGGAGCTGGGGAGCTCCAGCCTGGAAAACCCCCAGGCTGCAGGCCTTGCTAAAGGCTGGGAAGGGTATGGGGTTGCAGAGGTGCAGCCCAGGGTTAAGAAAGGCAGCAGGTCCAAACCCCCCTTGCCAGTGATGAGTGGTTTACAGATTGCAGTCCACCCCAGTGAGCGGGGGCTAGATGGTGGCTGGTAGTAGCCACTGAGGCAAGGTGTGGATAGGGGGTTGGGAGTTCCCCTGGGTGGGGAGACCCAGATTGTGGGTTACTGCTGGGGGAAGAACCCTGACATAGAGGGGCACCGGGGGCCAGCGGAGGGTGCGACACCGGCCTGCAGAGGGTGCTCCGGGCTGGAAGAGCTAATTCCCAGGATGACCAGCAGGAGGCACCGCGCCGGTGAGTCGTCGCACTGCCACATGGAGGTTTGAAAACGTGTCATTTCATGGCTGTAGGTGTATCTGATGGGGGCATACCAACCCCACTCTGAGTGAGCAAGGGTTATGATGAGATAACGTGATTTTAGTCAATAGGTCAATAACGTGCCATCGCTGGTAATTAGTAACAATGGTCAATGATGGGATATTAAAAGTTACTACAGAGAACTTTTTTCCGGAGGGTCTGGCTGGAGAATCTTGCTCGCATGCTCGGGGTTCAGCTGATCGCCATATTTGGGGTTGGGAAGGAATTTTCCTCCAGGGTAGATTGGCAGAGGCCCTGGAGGTTTTTCCCCTTCCTCCGCAGCATGGGGCAGGGGTCGCTTGCTGGAGGATTCTCTGCGACTTGAAGTCTTTAAATCATGATTTGGGGACTTCAACAGCTGAGTCAAGGGAGAGAATTATTCCAAGAGTGGGTGGGTCAGCTTTTGTGGCCTGCATCATGCGGGAGGTCAGACTAGATGATCATAATGGTCCCTTCTGACCTTAAAGTCTATGAGTCTATGATCTGCAATGGGCCCACTCAGCCTCACCTTGTTACACCTGCACTCAGTGTCTGGTGATGAAGGGGGTAATTAAAAGGGAAGAGAACAACTCAGTAGGTGGCTGACCAGCAAGGAGCACAGACTCCTGTCCTTTGGTCCCTGAGGAAAGGACCAGCTCAGAACCTCTGCAGAGACTGCTGCCTGCCAGAACTCCCCGGAGGATCATAGGTCTGACACAGGACTATTGTTTTTTGGGACTATTTCTTTGCTTTACTACAAAAAGGGCTCTTGGGCTGTCTGTGCTATCCAGGACAGGCCTGTCAAGGTCCTGACTAGACTGTTGCAGGGAATCCCTGCCCTGGAAGGGTTAGGACCTGCTTCAGTTAACTCTGTGTGGACTTTTGCACCCTACTCAAGTCTGCCTTGTGGCTTATCTTGGACCCTGAAGAGCATGGTCAGAATGTGCATTGACTCATTTTCTCATTAACTTGGGGATCTTACTAAACATTTGATAGTATGGTGTGATGGGTTTGGTCACATAGACCCCCTTGGGACTGTCACCTGACATGCTGGAATTACCTCTGAGACCATTTTCCCTGCCAGCTTGGTACTCAAGAACCCTGCCTTGTTGAGCCAGACACGCTAGCCTGCTGTAACACAGACCCAGGTCTGGTCCATGCCCTCAAAGCTGCAGACTTTAATGGCTCAGCAGGTCACCTGTCTCCAGCATCCAGACCCCAATGGGATCCAAACCCCAAATAAATCTGTTTTACTCTGTATATAGCTTATATAGGGTAAACTCATAAATTGTCTGCCCTCTATAACACTGATAGAGGGAGATGCACAGCTGTTTGCTACCCCAGGTATTAATCACTTACTCTGGGTTAATTAATAAACAAAAGTGATTTTATTAAGTTTAAAAAGTAGGATTTAAGTGGCTTCAAGTAATAACAAGCAGAACAAAGTAAGTTATTAAGCAAAATAAAATAAAACATGCCAGTCTGAGCCTAATACATTAAGAAGCTGTTTACAGGTAAATCTCCCCCTTAGAGATGTTCCAATAAGCTTCTTTCACAGACTAGACTCCTTCCTAGTCTGGGCCCAATCCTTTCCCCTGGTACAGTCCTTGTTAGTTCCAGCAGGCATCTTAGGTGAAAAACAGGGGTGTTCTCATGACTGCTGCCGCCTTGTTCTGCTCCACCCCCTTTTATAGCTTTGGCACAAGGCGGGAATCTTTTGTCTCTCTGGATCCCCACCCCTCCTTCTAAATGGAAAATTAGCAGTTTTAAGATGGTTTCCACCATTCTTCCTGGGCTGGCTTACCCGAACACAGGAAGGCTTGCAAGTAAACAGAGCCATTTACAACCAATTGTCCTAGTCAATGGGAGCCATCAAGGTTCTAAACGATCATCAATGGCCCACACTTTGCATAATTGAGTTAGAATCTCTCTCTCATAAATTCAGAGGCTCTGCAGAGCTAATGGGACTGTCACAGGTTAGCCTGAACCAGTGGAGTGTCTCACACAGCAAGCTCACTCTAATTTTAGTTTTTTATCTTGCCTGTTGGGACCTGATAGCTTTGGCCTGCATCTGGCCCTACTAGCCACTGGAGGCAGTACCAGATTTACCATGGCACCAGTAGCGCCATGGCATCGGGCCCACGCTCCAAAGGGGCCCCGGCCCGGCTGCTCTTCTCCTCCCCCCGCTCTCTCCTGGGGGCAGAAGCTTGGTGCTGCCTGCTCCTGGGGCTCTGTCCTGCTGCAGCAGGGCAGGCTCCGCTGGCATCCAAGCTGCCCCCTCCCCCGCCTCTTGGCCCAGCGTGCTGCGTTCCCGCCCCTCCCCCTCTCCCTGCTGACGATCAGCTGTTTGCCGGAGTGAGGGGGGAGGAGGTGGAGAAGAGGCAGGGGCGGGGCCTTGGGGAAGGGGGTGGAATTAGGGCATACCCCCTCCAGCCCCCTGCTGTGAGATGCTCAGGGCAGGGGGCTGGGAGCACCCCCACGACCCCAGCCCCCTGCCCTGACTCCTGCACTCCCCTCACACTCCCCCGCCCTGACTCCTGCACCCCCCTCACACACACACAGCCCTCTCCCCTGACTCCTGCACCCCCCACGACCCGAGCCCCACCTTTGGATGGAGTGTGCCAAGGTGGTAGGGCCTCCAGCAGGGGGCATCGAATGCCTGCTACACCCCATCAGAGAGAGTACAAATATATTGTGTGTTAGGTGAGACTGAGAAAAGAAAGAAGCGGTATGTCTGGCTAATGATGTTATGTTAGCCACAGAGTACCTGTGAACCTAGGTTTTGCTACACAAAGATGACATTGAATAACACATCCAAAGCCGGAAAGCCCAAAGAGACTGCAGTTATCTCCCCCTTTTTAAAGATCCTAACATGTAATCTGCTCCATATGCAGCACTGCAAGACACAGGAAACTGTGTACACATGTGAATCTGTGTAAATCTTCATCTCTCGTTTCCCTCAGGAGAGCCAGGCCATCCCATTGATATCTGTGGCAAGTGTAACATCTGGAGGAAGTTCATACAAAGAGGTGAAAAGACAACTGTCTAATGTATCGGAGGAGGAACAGGGAGAAAAGTTGGAGAAAGCAGGGGATACCTCAGAAACAGGTAACGTTTGTGTTAGTGTGTACAGAGCGCCCTTGATGATGCTCTGGGCAGCACAGTGTTGTGCTGTGTATCAGCAGCCTTTTGTTTGATTTAGGTAGACGGGAAATGTCTTTACATTTTGGATACAGATCCCAAGTCTTCGGAGAATCCTAAACTTCTTTAATATGAACCAATATTTCATCTTGATTTAAGATCTTGAAAAAGAAAAAAAGAAGCCTAATTTTAAAAAAATTAAGGCTAGAGAAAATTATTATTTCATGAATATATTTGCAAGACCAGAGTACTCTTTAATTTTAATTGAATATGCTGTGAGACTATAAGAGAATTACCTGACTTAAGTAGTAGCAAGAGAAACCCTACAAATATGAAGGGGTTTGAGCTAAGAGACCTCCCTAGAATTTACCTAGAATAAATGAAATTAAGGCAGCTAAGTAGTGAGCAGCATCACATGGCTATGATGTAGCCATGGTGGCATGTAGAATGAAGCAGGCTTCCATCTTGAATGGTTGTGCAAGTCATCTTCCTTTGGCAAGAGTCAGTAAGGGAGCATTTAGGCTTTTTAAATCCCTCAAAATTGCATCTTCCAACCTTATTTGGGTCGATTTTTTGTGTTCTGCTTCCTTCGACCTCCTCTCTAAGAAGTGAATGTGTCTGAATCTTCCTTACAGAACGAAATGTTCTTCTTTGAGAGATGTCCCTGTGGATACTCCATTCCAGGTTTTGGTGCACCCCTGTGCCTTCGCTTGGAGATTTTTACAGCAGTACTTGTACGGGCCGCTCGTGCGCGGTGCCTGCCTCACGCGCTGAATGTGCCTCAATAACGCACACGCGCGGCCCGAGCTCCTCGGTTCCTTCTCTACCGTCCCCAGCCTGAGATGGAGCTCAGCAGTCTCACTCAATTATTTCTCGCTTTAGATAGATAATTATTTATACAGTTTATCTAGGGTGGTTTTTTTTAGTCAGATAAGTTTCATTTCCCCCTTCCCAGTTTTTTTCTGTCAGTTAGACAGTTTATACTATGCCTGGCTCGTCAGGTTTTAAGAGATGCACTACGTGCAGAGAGACCATCCCTATCTCTGATGGCCATTCTCAATGTGTTCGCTGTTTGGGGGTGTCCCACGTCCCCCAAATATGTTCCCACTGCAGTAAACTGAAGGCTAGGGCACAAAAGGACAGAGACTTGAGACTCAAGTTAATTCTAGTGGAGAAGTCCCTCAGACCTGCCTCTGACCTAGGTCAGGAGTCCTACTTGAGACAGAGACCTCCTAAGTTCACCAAGGACAAGAAAACAACAAAAAAAGGCCAGCTTCATCACCTCACAGAGACCAGCCTGTATCCAAATGGTCTCCAACCAGGTCTGTCTCGTTGGTGCTGACCGCTCCACGGCTCAGCACATACGATGCTCCAGCATCCGTACCCCAGCTGCTGCCAGTACATACCGCTCCGGTGCCGAGGCTACAGGCTTAAAGTTGCCTGCCTCTTCTAATACGGTGCAGCACAGCACCGCAAAGGACTCGGTGCCTATTCAGCTGAGCCTGCCTGTGCCGCACACAATTACAGTTGCTGTCCTGGCTCTGACACCTCAACCACCTATGACTCCCCATATGGCGCCGTGCCAATCGGCACCGGCCGAATCTATGGCACTGCCGCCACACCCAGCGCTATATATTCTGGCTCCTTCTACTTCGTCACCACAATTTATTCATTCCAGCGATTTGCTAATCTCGCCAACTCCAGATTCCCCATTACTTGGTACCAATCTCTCACTGGGACCGTAGGCACGGCACCGACAGATATCCCTTATTCCCTCTCACTTTTCTAGTGATGAGGACGATGAAGTGGAGGGAGTTTTTTCACCATACCATTCCTCCCCCCTTCACACTCCCGCTAGCATGGGACCAAGGAGACCAAGGGGTTCATATTCCAAGGACTTACCACCCTGGTATGGACACCCGTGGATGGAACCACCCATGCCCTTCCTGGACAATGGCATTATTGGAACCCAGGGGGGTCCTACAGCAGGCACCTCAGTCGCTGGTATAGCCCACGCAGAGGCGACATTAGATCTCCTCCTGTACCTGTCCACACTTCTGCGACGGACAGACAGGAGCAACCTGCAATGGTGCATGCAGATGAGGAGGCACCTGAACCCTCTCCAAATAATAATAATAATTCATCCACCTCACCAGTAGAGGCTATCATGCCTCTACCCCCAACAACAGTGGATGATTTTACTCATTTTCAGGACCTCTCCAAAAGAGTGGCTAATGAGCTCAAGATCACTCTGGAGGAGGTGTCGGAGACTCCGTATGAGCTGACTGACATATTACAACCTTCGACCTCCTCCAAGATTGCCCTACCTATTAATGGAGCCATTATGGACCCTGCCAAGAATATCTGGCAAACCTCAGCCACCATACTCCCTACCTGCAAAAGGGTAGACCAGAATACTATGTCCCCTCCAGGGGGCCAGAATTCCTTTTCATGCACTCAGCACTAAATTCACTGGTGGTAGAAGCAGCCAACCAAAAGAACAAACAGCAGCATTTCCAGTCCACTCCCTTTGACAAGGACAGCAAAAGAATGGACCTACTCGGCCGCAAAGTTTATGCATCATCCATGCTACAATTTAGAGTGGCAAACTACGCAGCCCTACCGGCCAAATACGATCACAGAAATTACGGGAAACTCATGGACTTTATTAATGACATCCCAGAGGACAAGAGACAACAATTCAAAACAGTAGTCTCTGAAGGACAGATTATTTCCTGCACGACATTGCAGGCTGCTCTTGATGCTGCAGACACAGCTGCCAGGTCCACCGCGATTGCCATAGTGATGCGTTGGGCTTCATGGTTTACCGCTTCTTCTTTCCCACGCAAGATACAAAACACCATGGAGGATCTCCCCTTCGATGGCAAGAAGTTATTTGCAGCAAAAACCAACGAGGTGCTGCACACCATAAAGTATTCCAGAGCGACGCTCAGATCCCTAGGCATCCATACACTGGCAACTAGAAGAAGACAATACAGGTACAGTAACTCCTCACTTAACGTTGTAATTATGTTCCTGAAAAATGCGACTTTAAGTGAAACAATGTTAAGCGAATCCAATTTCCCCATAAGAATGAATGTAAATGGGGGGGGTTAGGTTCCAGGGAATTTTTTTTTGCCATACAGTACAGTACTATAGTTGGGAGATGCCCTCGCCTTACTCCACACAGGCACAGCCCACCGGCACTGGAGATAATGAGGCAGCCAAGGAGGCTGAAGGTGCTGTAGGCTAGGAGAAGCATGTTGCGCAGCAGCAGCGGCAGCTTCCCCTACTCTGCAAGCACGAGGGGCGGGGCTCAACCCTCGGCCCACCCACGCCGCCTCTTCCCCCAAGCCCCCACCATTAACCCGCCTCTTCTTCCCCCCCTCCTCCCCTTTTACTTCACACGCTGCGTCCTCCCTCCTGCCCACAGCAATCAGCTGGCTTGCGACGTTCAGGGGGCAGGAGGGAGGGGGGAGGAGCGCAGACTCTGCCGCGGGTAGGAGGCAGGGGATGGAGGGGGGAGCCTGCGCGCCATCAGCTGGCTTGCGGCGTTCTGGGGGCAGGGGAGGGACGGGGAGCCTGCACGCCGAGTCCTCGCTCCTACCCCCTCCCTCCTGAATGCCGCAAGCCAGCTGATTGCCGCGGGCAGGGGGAGGAGGGGGAAGGCGCTGATCCACGGGGTCTGCCGACAGGCGGGAAGCACTATGGGGAGCTGATGGGGGGCTGCCAGCTGTGGACAAAGTAGGCAGCAAAACAATGTTACAGCGAAGCATTGCACAACTTTAAATGGAGCATGTTCTGTAATTGAGCAGGGACGTAAGATCGAAACAACGTTAAGCGAGAGGATGTTAAGTGGGGAGTTACTGTATCAACCTTACCAGTGCCCACAATACCTGGCCTACATAATAACAGAGGCCGTATGACCAGCAACACCACCAGAGACCCAGGCATCAATGACGATGCCCCACAATATCAGCACCATCCCAACCCCCTCCATCTAATAAGCAGATCTGAAGCCTTGGTCAAGGGTATAGAAGACCTCCCACACACTTGAGGGCTTATACTTCCCATCAAACTTTTTGGTCACCATTTACTCCCATTCTACCGCAACTGGCGAGCCCTCAGTATGGACAGATGGGCCCTAGAGGTCATCCGATTGGGCTATTCCATCCCCATCCTGTCCATACCCACCCCCACCCTGTCCCTCTTCAGGGACCCCCTCATGACCACTTGCTCCACCAAGAGGTGCTACATCACCTACAAATAGGAGCAGTCGAGACGGTGCCCGGTCAGCACAGGGGAAAGAGTTTTTATTCCCACTACTTTTTGACAGAAAAGAAAAGTGGGGGATGGCGACCCATCCTTGACCTCAGGCGATTCAACAAGTTCATCAAAAGGCAAAAATTCAAAATGGTTACCCTCACAATCATAATTCCAGTACTGGAGCAGGGAGATTGGTTTTCAGCCCTCCACCTGCAGGATGCTTATTTTCATGTAACTATACACCCCGCCCACAGGCATTTTCTCAGATTTGTTATGGGCTCAAATCACTACCAGTACAGGGTTCTGCCCTTTGGCCTCTCAACAGCACCCCGCGTCTTTTCCAAGATTCTCGTGGTGGCAACGGTGCACCTATGGAAAAAAGGAGTCATAATTTTTCCTTACCTGGACGATTGCCTGCTCAAGACACAGACTCTCGAGGAGGCCATCCAAGCCACACCGATAACCATTGACTTCTTCCAGGGTCTGTGCCTACAAATAAGCAAAAACAAATCCACATTAACTTCTACTCAACGTCTAGAGTTCGTAGGCACTCGCCTCGATTCCACAACATCTCTCCCATCCAATAGATTCAACACCATAAAGAATCTTGTCACCAAGTTGCAAAACAGCCCGCAGGTGACTGTCTGCAACTTCTCGGCCATATGACCTCTTGCACTTTTGTGGTCAAGAATGCACGCCTCTACATGCGGTGCCTGCAGGGTTGGATGACCACTGTCTACAGACCGAATATGCACAGCCTAAACAGACTTCTGTCCATACCTACCAAAGTCAAGGACTCACTCACATGGTGGACTCTTCCACACAACCTCTGTTCCGGAGTTCTGTTCGTACAGAAGTCCCCCCTCCATTATAATTACCACGGATGCTTCCCTCACAGGCTGGGGAGCACACATGGCCAAGCTGTGCTGTCTACAGCTTTCTTACCGGATCTGAAGACCCTACCTCCTTAAGAGATACTGCTTTTCAGTCACCTGGAGTGGAGCACCCACAGGGACATCTCTCTCAAAGAAGAGGAGGTTACTCACCTGATGATTGTCCCTGTGGGTGCTCCACTACCCACCTTTCTCCCCTCTACTTCAGAGTTTGGAGCGGTTTCTGTTGTAGAGAAGGAACTGAGGAGCCTGGGCCGCGTGCGCGCATTATTGAGGCACATTCGGCGTGTGAGGTAGGCACCCCGAGAGTACTGCTGTAAAAATCTCCAAGTGAAGGTGCAGGGGCACAGCAACACCTGGAGTGGAGCACCCACAGGGACACTCATCTCGAAGAACGTCAGTAGTTCTTCGAGTGCTTATATCAATTCCAGTTAGGGGTGTGTGCATGCCATGTGCACGGCTGTCAGAAACTTTTCCCTAGCAGCTACCTGTCTGGCCGGCTGTGGAGCCCCCTGGAGTGGCACTGGTATAGTGCTCTATATACGACCCTGCCGGGCCGACACCCCTTCAGTTCCTTCTTACCACCAGTGATGGTTGTTGGAACAGTGGTCTCTTGCTTGCAAGTGCTCCACTAATCCCTAGCTCTTCTGCTTATCTTTGTGTATAGTTACCCATTGTTAGTTAATCGTTCTTTTCTATTTGTTAATTGTAGTCTTTAGTGGTTGGGGAGTTTTCCCCTTCAATGAGTGCCCCGTGGGGCTCTGGGGCATGCCGTTCCAGGGCTTCAAACCCTGTAGCTCCTGCGCCAAGCCTATGCCCACGGGCGACCCCCACGACTCCTGTCTCCGGTGTCTGGGAGAAGCCCATCAGGCAGATTAGTGCAAGATCTGCACAGCCTTCAAGCCTCGCACTAGAGGAGAGGGACATTTGTTTAAAACAACTCCTCATGGAGTCTGCTCTCCGTCCGCAGCAGGACCCGACCCCGAGCGCCTCAGTGCAGAACGCTCCTCCGGCGGTGCCATCCGCGACACCGAAAAAGGACTCGACATGCCCTCCCAGGGGTCGGCGGTCTCCTGGGACCCAGAAGCGTTCCCCTTAGTACCGCTCCCACTCGCCAGCTGCCCACAAGAAGCAGGCCAAGCCTCCACAATGGCCTGATTCAGAAACCGCAGTGTCGGCAGGGCATGCTGCGGAGTGTGGGCCTACGGCCGACAGACCCTCCGGTCGGGCTCAACCCCCACGAGCCCCCTGTCTCTCCAGGAAGTCCTGTGCTCCTGGACTTCACGCGGCTGCAGGTGGAGGAGGTCACGCTACCCTCCACACTGGACACTTTTGAGGCCGCTATGGGGCTTATCGAAATGATGGCGCCCATGTCTCCAGTCTTGGGGCCTCCGCTACCCTGAGGCCCGGCACCTTCAAGAGGCAAACCGGCTATGTTCAGGCCGTCTGCACCCTGACCAGGATCTCTGTGTCGCTCTGAGTCCTGGTGCCGTACATATGCCCCACGCTGGTCTGACTCGCGGCAAAGGTCCGACTCGTGGCACTGGTCTTGCAGCCCTAACCCTCAGAGCCGTTCTCGCTCGAGGTGGTCGTCGGCTGATAGGTCATGGTCCCGCTCGAGGTCCAGATCCCAATCTGTGACCTTGCGGCACCGCTCACATTGACCTCAGACTGCACTACCCAGTCGTTGCTCCCCGACACGGCACCACTCCCCAGCACAGCACCGGTCCCGTTCGCGGCGCCATTCCAGATCCTGTTCTAGACAACGGTCCCCGCTTCAGCAAGGGCCTCGATTGTGGTACCGCACCCCATCAAGGCACCGCTTCACCTCGCGGCACTGCTCCGCATCTCGTCGCCGTTCCCCACAGTGACACTGCCGGTCACTGACCAGCCCTCGTTATTCCTCACGACACTCATCCCGCCCGTTCAAGGAGGAGGAAGTTGCCATGGGGCAGTCCCGCACCGCTCCCCCTTGGCCATCCCGCTTAAGGTCCGCCTCCTTCAGGTCAGGCAGAGTATCGGGGGCATCGGAAGCACCCAGATCCGGGCCGGCTGTACCATCAGGCCTAATGTGGCCCCCCTGGCGCTCCCCCACTGTCCCGTTCGGGGTCTCGCCTTCCTGAAGCAACCATCAGCCGCCCGCCTCAGGATCCCTCGCAAAACCCGGATCCAACCCCACCTCCGGTGGAGGCTACACCTGGGGCTCGGGATGAGCTGGTCCCGGAGGATCAGGAGGCCGCCATGGAACCAGTCCTGCCAGTGGCGTCTTCCTCGTCCTCTCCTGACAAGGTGGTGGTGGGTACCTCCACGTCCCGTCCACCACCCATGGACTACAGGGCCCTGCAGGAACTCCTCCGAAGGGTGGAGGAGGTGGTAGAGGACATATTTAGATATGTACCTCCAGGTGGAGGAGGTGGTAGAGGACAAGGACCCTGTGGTGGACATCCTGGCACCAGAGGGTCCCTCTAGGGTGGCCTTACCTATGCTAAAGACTATCCAGTCTAATACCAAAACTATTTGGCAAACGCCTGCCTCCATTCCTCCTATGGCCAAAGGGGTCAAACGGAAGTACTTTGTCCCTACTAAAGGGTATGAATATCTGTTCACTCATCCCCCTCCGTGTTCCCTTGTTGTGGAGGTGGTGAATGAAAAAGAGAGGCAGGGGCCCGCGCCCAAATCAAGAGACACCTTGATTTGTTTGGGAGACAGGTTTATTCAACCGGGGGCCTTTCTCTCCGGATCGCTAACCAGCTCGTGATCCTGAGCCAGTACAGTTATAACTTGTGGTCTGCGGTCCAAAAGTTCAAAGAGCTTCTCCCGTCCGAGTCAAGGGCTGAACTGGGGGCCATCGCTGAGGAGGGCAGAATTGTAGCCTGGACTTCGCTCCAAGGTTCTTTGGATGCCGCGGACTTGGCAGCGCATATCCTGGCATCGGGTATTGCGATGAGATGCAATACCTGGCTCCAATCCTCGGGTCTCCCCGCAGAAGTTCAGCAAACAATTCAGGACCTCCCGTTTGATAGCCAGGGCCTGTTTGCTGAGCAGACAAACTTTAGATTGCTTAGCCTGAAGGACTCCCGTAACACCATTAAGTCCCATGCATACCCCGGCCATCCTGGTCTTTCCCCGCAAGGCCCAGGCAGGACTTCTCCCGCAGGAGGAATAGATATAGTCGGCGTAGGCCACCGCACCCGCCTCCTGGGCAGGGCCAGGGATAGACTAAGCTCCCTCCAGGCCCTAAGCGCCCCTTTTGAAGGTGCGCACAAGATCGGATTACCAGTCCACAATCCGGACACTTATCCTCCTTTCCTGAACCGTTTATCCCGCTTCTGTCTGTCTGTCTGTCTGTTTGTTTGTTTGTTTGTTTGAAGGACCGTGTGCTGTGGCTGGCAGTTGGAAGCTGTGAGCTTCAAAGTAAGGTTTGAAAGCTAGAAGCCTTTGTTAATTGGCTGAGCCTTAGGCAGTGGGCGGGGCTATCAAGAAGGCCAGGGCTTTATAAAGCAGTGAGCAAGTGACCAGGGAGCTTTGCGACCAGGGCTGCTAACAGGGAGTTTCGCAAGGGAGTTTGGAAGGGGAGTGGGAAGGGGGCAAGGTTCACTTGCCATTCTTTAAAACCTGTAAACTAAACTATATTCAAAACTTCTTGATTTAAACAATACCCTTTCATTAAATAGGTAGCTGTAAGAGAGAATGCAGGCAGAACCCAGCAGCAGAGTGGGGGCTACCCAGTTTATTGCGCTGAGTGCAGCATGTATGATTACCTGCCCTGTGGGCGGGTGGCGTATGTGTGCATTCAGTGCAAGGAGCTCCTGGCCCTCAGAGACTGCATACAGGCTTTGGAGGCCAGGGTGGGGGAACTGGAGGAGCTAAGGGAGGCAGAGAGGTATGTTGATGAGGCTTTCTGGGACACTGTAGAATTGTCCCACCTCTGGTCAGACAGCCCCTGTGCTGTTGAGGAGGATGAAAGGTAGAGCAGTCAGCGGGAGCAGAGGGAAACCTTCCCATAGTTGGGACCCTCCTTCCAGATGGTGTTGGGGTATCCTCTCGCACTGAGGTTACCTCTCTGGGGGAGGGAACTCCAGTCACTAGGAAAAGGCAGATGTTAGTAATGGGAGATTCGATCATTAGAAACATAGATAGCTGGGTTTGTGATGACCGGGAGAACTGTATGGTGACTTGCCTGGCTGGTGCAAAGGTTGCGGATCTCTCGAGGCATCTAGATAGACTTATGTGTAGTACTGTGGAGGAGCCGGTGGTCGTGGTACATGTAGGTACCAATTACATAAGGAAGGGTAGGAGAGAGGTCCTGGAGGCCAAATTTAGGCTGCTAGGGAAGAGACTGAAATCCAGGAGCTCTATGGTGGCATTCTCAGAAATGCTCCCAGTTCCACGTGCAGAGCCAAGTAGGCAGGCAGAGCTTCAGAGTCTCAATGCGTGGATGAGACGATGGTGTAGGGAGGAGGGGTTTAGATTCATTAGGAACTGGGGAAACTTTTGGGATGGGGGAGCCTATACAGGAGAGATGGGCACCACCTAAACCAAAGTGGAACCAGACTGCTGGCACTAAACAATAAAAAGGTTGCAGAGCAGTTTTTAAACTAAGATATGGCGGAAAGCCGACTGCTGCAGAGGAGCATGTGGATCGGACAGAGACTTCTCTTAGAGGAGAGTCTATTGATTGAGATTCTCTAGGTTTTAGTCAGGAGGAGAGGATGGAAGAGGATAATCTAGGGGCCAGATCAGACGAGAAACATTCACATAAAAAAGAATTGGACACATCAGAAAAGGGCAGACAAATAAATAGTGACAATTTTTTAAAGTGCTTGTATATAAATGCTAGAAGTCTAAATAATAAGATGGGTGAACTAGAGTGCCTCGTGATAAAGGAGGATATTGATACAATAGGCATCACAGAAACCTGGTGGACTGAGGACAACCAATGGGACACAGTCATTCTGGGGTACAAAATATATCGGAAGGACAGAACAGGTCGTGCGGGGGGAGGGGGAATGGCACTATATGTGAAAGAAAATGTAGAATCAAATGAAGTAAAAATCTTAAGTGAATCCACATATTCCATAGAATCTCTATGGATAGTAATTCCATGCTTTAATAAGAATATAACATTTGGGATCTATTATCGACCACCTGACGAGGACAGTGATAGTGACGATGAAATGCTAAGGGAAATTAGAGAGGCTATCAAAATTAAGAACTCAATAATAGTGGGGGATTTCTATTATCCCCATATTGACTGGGAACATGTCACCTCAGGATGAAATGCAGAGACAAAATTTCTCGATACTTTAAATGACTGCTTCTTGGAGCAGCCGGTACAGGAACCCACAAGGGGAGAGGCAACTCTTGATTTAGTCCTGAGTGGAGCGCAGGATCTGGTCCATGAGATAACTATAAGAGGACCGCTTGGAAATAATGACCATAATATAACAACATTTAACATCCATGTAGTGGGAGGAACACCTCAACAGCCCAACACTGTGGCATTTAATTTCAGAAAGGGAAACTATGCAAAAATGAGGAGGTTAGTTAAACAGAAATCAAAAGATAGAGTGAAATCCCGGCAAGCTGCATGGACACTTTTCAAAGGCACCATAATAGAGGCCCAACTTAAATGTATACCCCAAATTAAAAAACACAGTAAAAGAACTAAAAAAGAGCCACCGTGGCTTAACAACCATGTAAAAGAAGCAGTGAGAGATAAAAAGGCATCTTTTAAAAAGTGAAAGTCAAATCCTAGTGAGGTAAATAGAAAGGAACATAAACACTGCCTAATTAAGTGTAAAAATGTAATAAGAAAAGCCAAAGAGGAGTTTGAAGAATGGCTAGCCAAAAACTCAAAAGGTAATAACAAAATGTTTTTTAAGTACATCAGAAGCAGGAAGCAGGAAGCCTGCTAAACAGCCAGTGGGGCCCCTGGACGATCGAGATACAAAAGGAGTGCTTAAAGACGATAAAGTCATTGCGGAGAAACTAAACGGATTCTTCGCTTCAGTCTTCATGGCTGAGGATGTTAGGGAGATTCCCAAACCTGAGCTGGCTTTTGTAGGTGACAAATCGGAGGAATTGTCACAGATTGAGGTGTCACTAGAGGAGATTTTAGAATTAATTGATAAACTAAACAGTAACAAGTCACCGGGACCAGATGGCATTCACCCAAGAGTTCTGAAAGAACTCAAATGTGAAGTTGCAGAACTATTAACTAGGGTTTGTAACCTGTCCTGTAAATCGGCTTCTGTACCCAATGGCTGGAAGATAGCTAATATAATGTCAATATTTAAAAAGGGCTCTAGAGGTGATCCCGGCAATTACAGACCGGTAAGTCTAACGTCAGTACCGGGCAAATTAGTTGAAACAATAGTAAAGAATAAAATTGTCAGACATCTAGAACATAAATTATTGGGCAGAAGTCAACATGGTTTCTGTAAAGGGAAATCGTGTCGTACTAATCTATTAGAGTTCTTTGAAGGGGTCAACAAACATGTGGACAAGGGGGATCCAGTGGACATAGTGTACTTAGATTTCCAGAAAGTCTTTGACAAGGTCCCTCACCAAAGGCTCTTACGTAAATTAAGTTGTCATGGGATAAGAGGGAAGGTCCTTTCATGGATTGAGAACTGGTTAAAAGGCAGGGAACAAAGGGTAGGAATAAATGGTAAATTCTCAGAATGGAGAGGGGTAACAAGTGGTGTCCCCCAAGGGTCAGTCCTAGGACCAATCCTATTCAACTTATTCATAAATGATCTGGAGAAAGGGGTAAAAAGTGAGGTGGCAAAGTTTGCAGATGATACTGAACTGCTCAAGATAGTTAGGACCAAAGCAGACTGTGAAGAACTTCAAAAAGATCTCACAAAACTAAGTGATTGGGCAACAAAATGGCAAATGAAATGTAATGTGGATAAATGTAAAGTAATGCACATTGGAAGAAATAACCCCAACTGTACATACAATATGATGGGGGCTAATTTAGCTACAACGAATCAGGAAAAAAGATCTTGGAGTCATCGTGGATAGTTTGCTGAAGACGTCCACGCAGTTTGTAGCGGCGGTCAAAAAAGCAAACAGGATGTTAGGAATCATTAAAAAGGGGATAGAAAATAAGACGGAGAGTATCTTATTGCCCTTATATAAATCCATGGTACGCCCACATCTTGAATACTGCGTACAGATGTGGTCTCCTCATCTCAAAAAAGATATACTGGCATTAGAAAAGGATCAGAGAAGGGCAACTAAAATGATTAGGGGTTTGGAACGGGTCCCATATGAGGAGAGATTAAAGAGGCTAGGACTTTTCAGCTTGGAAAAGAGGAGACTAAGGGGGGATATGATAGAGGTATATAAAATCATGAGTGATGTGGAGAAAGTGGATAAGGAAAAGTTATTTACTTGTTCCCATAATACAAGAACTAGGGGCCACCAAATGAAATTAATGGGCAGCAGGTTTAAAACAAATAAGGAAGTTCTTCTTCACACAGTGCACAGTCAACTTGTGGAACTCTTTGCCTGAGGAGGTTGTGAAGGCTAGGACTATAACAGCGTTTAAAAGAGAACTGCATAAATTCATGGAGGTTAAGTCCGTTAATGGATATTAGCCAGGATGGGTAAGGAATGGTGTCCCTAGCCTCTGTTTGTCAGAGGGTGGAGATGGATGGCAGGAGAGAGATCACTTGATCATTGCCTGCTGGGTTCACTCCCTCTGGGGCACCTGGCATTGGCCACTGTCAGTAGACAGGATACTGGGCTAGATGGACCTTTGGCCTGACCCAGTACGGCCATTCTTATGTTATGTTCTACTGTGCATGGTCCCTTATTACATCAGACTGATGTACACTAGAAGCGGGATATTCTATCCACTTCTGCTCCTTCCCACCCTCCCATCCCCCTTGCCCGTCCCTCTTCAGGGACCCCTCTCATGAGCAACTTCTCATCCAGGAGGTTCAAACCCTCCTCGCTCTAGGAGCAGTGGAGGAGGTGCCCCAGGAGCTCAAAGGCAAGGGTTTCTACTCCCGTTACTTCCTCGTCCCCAAAGCAAAGGGAGACCTGAGGCCAATTCTGGACCTAAGGGAACTCAACAAGTTCATCGACAGCCTGAAGTTCTGCATGGTCTCCTTGAGCACAATCATTCCCTGTCTGGATCTAGGAGACTGGTATGCCGCCCTCGATATGAAGAACACCTATTTTCACATATCTATCACCCGATCTCACAGACGGTTCCTCCACTTCGTGGTAAACAAGGTGCATTATCAATTCACGGCTCTCCCATTCGGTCTATGCATGGCTCCTCGCGTCTTCACCAAGTGCATGGCGGTCATGGCAGCCTTCCTTCGCCGCCATCCTGTGCATGTCTACCCTTACCTGGATGACTGGCTCCTCTGAGGCCGTTCTTGTCAGCAGGTAGAATCGCAGCTGCAAATGGTGAGGGACATGTTTGAACGCCTAAGCATCATTCTCGACGTCAGCAAATCCGTCCTCACCCCGACTCAGAGACTAGAGTTCATTGGGGCAGTTCTCGATGCCAATCAAGCGAGAGCGTTCCTCCCAGAGGTGCAGCGTCTGGCCCTCTCACTGATAATCAGCAGCTTTTGCAGTTTTCTCACCACCACGGCGAGGCAGTGCCTCAGACTGCTGGGCCACATGGTATTCTGCATGCCAGATTGTGACTTGGGCCTCTGCAAGCATGGCTTGCGTCCGTGTATCACCTGGTCCGCGACAGTCTGGACATGGTGCTGACCGTTCCAAGGCATACCCTCGATTCCCTGCGATGGTGGCTTGACCCCCGCATGGTGAATGCCGGGGTCCCTTTTCACCCTCCCCAACCCACCTTGACTCTGGTAATGGACGCATCTGCGCTGGGTTGGGGAGCACATCTCGGAAGCCTGACAACTCAGGGCTTATGTCAAGTAGAGGAACTGGCTCTGCATATCAACATCAAAGAGCTCAGGGCGGTCTGCCTTGCGTGCCAAGTGTTTTTGCCCCGCTTGCAAGGTCACTGTGTAGCAGTGCTCAAGGACAATACCATGGCCATGTTTTATATAAACAGGCAAGGCAGAGCCCGATCGTCTCCTCTCTGTCAGGAAGCCCTCCTACTGTGGGAATTTTGTCTTGCCCACTCCATCCTTCTCTAAGCTTCATACCTGCCGGGCATTCAGAACGTGCTGGCGGACAGCCTGAGCAGACAGTTGCTTACACACAAGTGGTCAATTCATCTGAAGATCATCCACTCAATCTTCCTCAGTTGGGGATTTCCCCAAATTGACCTGTTCGCCACTTGGGCCAACAGGAAGTATCCAACCTTCTGCTCCTTCCGGGGATCACAGCCTGGGCTCGATCGCAGATGTGTTTCTGATTCCATGGTCCGGTCAACTACTATATGCCTTCCCACCATTTCCACTCATCCACAAGGTGCTTCTCAAGGTCTGCAGAGACAGGGCAGATGTCATACTGGTTGCTCCAGCTTGGCCTCACCAGTGCTGGTACCCCACCCCCATGGACCTGTCGGTCCAGTCCCGTCCCCAGTACGTCTGCCTCTCGTTCCCGACCTCATCTTGCAGAATCATGGCCGCCTCCTTCACCTGGACCTTCAGTTGCTCCACCTCATGGCCTGGAAGATTCGTGGTTGAACCAGGCAGAACTTGCCTGTTCGGACTCAGTGAGGCAGGTGCTTCTGGAGAGCTGCAAGCCATCCACCAGAGCCACTTAAAAAGCGAAATGGAAGAGGTTTTCTATCTGGTGTGCCCAAAGGCAGGTGCTTCCACTCCAGGCTTCAATCCTGTGTATCCTGGATTATCTCCTGCACTTGAAAGACCAGTGCCTGGCATTTGGTTCTCTCAAGGTCCATCTCACGGCTATATCGGCTTTTCATCCCAGTGTTTCCAGGCGCTTGGTGTTTGCGCACCCCATCGTGGGACATTTCGTGAAAGGTTTGGAAAAGATTCATCCCCCGATGAAGCCCCCTGTTCCAGCCTGGGACCTTTAATTTAGTCTTTTCTCGCCTCATGGGTCCTCCCTTCGAACCGTTAGCTTCCTGTTCGCTCCTCTACCTTTCTTGGAAGGTTGCTTTTTTGGTGGCCATCACCTTGGCACGACACGTGTCTGAGCTGCGGGCCCTCACGTCTGAGCCTCCATACACAATTTTTCATAAGGACAATGTGCAGCTTAGACCTCACCCGGCCTTTCTTCCCAAGGTCGTGTCCTGCTTTCATGTTAGCCATGCCTACCCAAAACCGCACAGTAGCTGCATTCGCTGGACGTTAGAAGGGTGCTCGCCTTCTATATAGACCGAACTAAGCCGTTCCGCAAAACAACCCAGTTGTTCGTCACTTTAGCAGAGTGGATGAAAGGTTTGCCAGTATCTTCCCAGCGGATATCATCGCACTTGTTATGACTTGGTGACAGTTCTTCCGCCTACTATTACGGCTTACTCCACGAGGGCGCAAGCCTCGTCGACAGCCTTCCTGGTCCATGTACCTCTTCAGGAAATCTGCAGGGCTGCCACGTGGTCTTCAGTGCACACCTTTATATCACACTATGCCATCGTCCACCAATCTCGGGACGAAGCGGCCTTCGGCAGAGTGGTTCTTCTATCTGCAATACCTTGACTCCGACCCCACCTCCACGGTAAGGCTTGGAAGTCACCTATCTGGAATTGATATGAGCAAGCACTCTAAGAAGAAAAAATGGTTACTCACCATTTTTGTAACTCTTGTTCTTTGAGATGTGTTGCTCATATCTATTCCATTCCCCCCCACCTTCCCCTCTGTCGGAGTAGCCGGCAAGAGGGAACTGAAGGGGGGTCAGGCCGGCAGGGTCGTATATAGAGCGCCATACTGGTGCCACTCCAGGGTGCTCCACAGCCGGCCCAACAGGTAGCTGCAAGGGAAAAGTTTCCGACAGCCGTGCACGCGGTGCACGCACACACCTAACTGGAATAGATATGAGCAACACATCTCGAAGAACAACAGTTACAAAAAAGGGTGAGTAACCATTTTTTACTGTACAGATGAGTAACCTCCTCTTAATTTCTATATTCTTCAGCACCTGAAACAGCTTGCCCAATTAGCAGGTAATATTGAATGGGGTTCTGCCATTTGTCGCTGTACTTTTGTGACCCCCATCATTATAGTATTTGAGTGTAACACAAACATTGCTGAATTTATCCTCAGTGCCCTCTCTGAGGTATGGCAGTGGTATTGTTCTCCTTTCACAGATGGGGGAATTGAGGCCCAAGCAGACTGTGACTTGCCCATAGTTACACTGAAGGGTTGTGCCAAGAATTGAACTCAGGTTCCCTGAGTTCCAGTTTAATACCTAAAATCCAGGGCTGTCACTAGGGCAGGTCGTTGATTAACTCACCCAAATATGAGGGAAGTGGAATTGACTCTCCAAATTGAGGAAGGATCTAGAGTGTAGATGCTGCAGTCTGGAAGGAATAACCTTCAGAGGAGCCAAGCCTGGTGAGATGGTTTGAGCTGAATTTTGTTCTTCCTTTTGACTTAGTTGTTAATAAAATCAAATCCTAAGGTGATATGTTTAGACATTGCACAGTATGTGCATTGTGTGGGTGAAGGCACCTGTTCTTCGTACTTCGTTTTGTTGGGGTGTACTACATGTTTAAATCTGTGATAACCTTTATTCTGTTCTTAAATGTCAGACACAGTGAAGACTTCAGGTACAGAGAATTCTGAGAACCTTCTCAAAAGAAGAGTTTCTTTGACATCCTCTTCTGGATCAGCAGAGGCTCTTGGTGAGCAGGGGCTGGGGAAAATTGCAGGAAATACAAAATATCTAATTATTATGGAGGGGGATGATGTAAGGTAACCCACTTCCCTTTGTTCCACACCCTTATTGATCTGAAATAACACTCTAATATTTGTCTGCAGAGAAAATAAGAGCTCTTTTCTCAGAGAGCATCCACTGTCACTTTATATGGCATGGACTTTCTCTGCTGCATTATGGGAATGAGTGAAGGGAAAATATTTAAAAGCACTTTATACAGGACCTGGGTTCATTTCCCTATGATTCTGTCTTAGTTGGCTTTTCACTGTGCTCTGTAAAATATACTATCAAAATGAAATTCTGTGGCAAATCAAAAGAATACTTAGCTGCGTTTCAGAATGCAGTATTTATCTTGTGCAAAATCCCAGTAGACCAGTGAGAACAGTCAGTCTAGCCGTGCAGCATATTATTAGTGCCCTTAAATTTTCAAAACAAGGCACTAGAGAAATGTAATCCGTGGGCGGATGAGAGATGATAGGTAGGGTGGGGACAGGTTGGGAAGATGACAAGTAGCTTATGTTTGATACAATAGACAAGAGGGAGCTAGTGAAGGGATGCAAAGAAAACGGTAACATGAGCTTGGAAAATGATCTTTGCAGTAGCATTCTCAATGGATATGAGCGAGGCAAAATTGTATTTGTGAAGACCAGAGAAAAGGATGTTGCAGTAATCAAGATGCAAGATGATGAGAGCCTGGAGAGAGTTTTAGCTGCGCAGATGGATAGGAAAGGCTGTATTTTAAAGATGTTATGCAAAAAGAATCTGTAAGACATAGGCATAGCTTGGATGTGAGGACCTACAGAGAGGTCTGAGTCAAAGAGGAGACCCAGATTACAGGCCTGAGGATGGTGGTGCGCTCCACAGGGATCAAGAAAAGAGGTGGGGAAGGGGGGTGAATTTATTTTTGGGGGAGGGGAGAGAGAAAATTAAGAACTGTGTTTTTAGCCATGTTGAGGTTGAGCTGACAGCTAGCCAGGCATGAGGAGATGTCAGAGACAGACTGAGATTTTAATGTGGACAGAAGGAGACCGGTCTGGAGTAGACAGGTAGATCTGTGAGTCATTTGCATAAAGATGGTAGTTGAATTTGTTTGGGGATGAGATTACCAAGAGATAAGCTGTAGAGTATAAGAGGATCCTATGGTCCTATGGAACCACCACAGAAAGCTGGAGGGAGGGATGAGAAAGATCCTCTGAAGCATATGCTGAAGGAGTGATTAGGGAGTTAGGAGGAGAATCAAGAGAGAACAGAGTCATAGAAGCCAAGGGGGGGCAAGATTTCAAGGACAGGAGAATGGTCGACTGTGTCTAAGACATCTGAAAGGTCAAGGAGGATGAGGATGGATTACTGGTTCTGAGAGTTGGCTGCGAGGTCATTGGAGACTTTGAGAGCGGTTTCAGTTGAGTGCAGGAACAGAAGCCAGTTTAGAGAGGGTCTAGGATGGAATTGGAGAAGAGGAACTCTAGACAGTGACTGGAAACTGAGTGAGGCAGAATGTAATAAGTGTAGTTGCTCTTTGCCCGTGGTACTGTGGCTACTGTCATTGCTTTACTCACACAAAAAGTGCCATGAGATCTTTAATAATGACGAGTGATCAAGACCTTGGATTTTACATTTTATCCCAGCAGCATATTGACCACTCAGACCATGTTGGGATGTCAATTGGTGATTCAGAGAAAAGACTGGTGCCTATTAGATGATCAGTATCACACAAAGGGTTTCCCACCATCCTTTATCTTGCTTAGCTGGTGAGAATTGACAAGGTCTCAGCAATCTGTGGGAATAACTTTAGAAGCAGCCAAATCTGTGAAAACCATTTTTCTTTCCACTACCCCAGTTCCCTGTATTTCTGGGGTGCAGAGCATACTCTGCTCCCAATTCTCAAATTAGGTCATGTACAAAGAACATAGCAAAATGGATTGACACATGTGTATCACCCCTCCAAACTGTTGTTGAAAGTCAGATTCACATTGCATTAATCCTCTCCAGAGAACAGACAGGCAAGTATGTCATATAGAGGATCTGGATTTAAGGACAACAGAAACAGGTGAACCACTTGAGATCCCATGATGGATGGAGCTGACAAAGTACAAAGTATTATCATCACTTTTCAGTAACTCGTGTCCTTATTCTAAATGTTTTATAGAATAAGCAATTGTGAAAGTAAAATAGCAACTCTCTGCTTGCGGGAGACAAAATGAAGACTAGATTTTCCTTCCTCAAAACAAACTATGTGTTGTACAGAAGTGCAATCCTACTGACTGGAGCGAGGCTGCATGGTTGTAAGTGATGGCTTTGCTCTTGTGAATTAGTGTTCAGGAAGGGAGAAGCAGTGAGATATTGTCAGAAGTGTGCCCGTATCCTGACACTTGCACAGTGACTTTCATACCAGAACTGTGTGGGTCAGCAGTGAGCAAGTATTGACCAATAAGGATGAAGCTCCACTCAGTTGCCTATGTCCTTCTGTTCCTTTGCTTTAAGTTTTCTAGGTAACATTTGCTTGCTACATCCTTTCTGATTCCCACTTTGGCAGCAAGATGGTTTAATTTAAGAGAGGGGGTGTTCCCAGGCACAAAAAAGGGTTGTGGGAAGACGTGACTTGTAGAATTGTAGTAGAGTAGTACTTTCATCCATGGGCTGCCTTTTCTTTGCGCTTTATGATTTTAATAGAAAGAGCCAAGTATGAGATGCTTCTCATGGCTGTGTGATAAGATGTGCCACATTGCTGGATTCCTTTTTTAGGCCTTGTCTGGCAAAGCACTTAAGCACGTGCTTTGCTTTACGCATGAGTTTAAATGCTTTGCAGGATCAGAGCCTTAATGTATGCAGTTCAGCTGGTGGCATAACACAAGCATGTAGGTGACCGTGTTCTCTTTGAGGTGCTCTTCTAATGCTCTTATGGAAGTTTTGCTGGAGTGACTGTTTTTGGGGTAGCTAATACTAGACTTTCATGGGGGTTAATAACTGAATACCATATGGCCCCATTGGAGCTTGGTGGCTTCCAGAACCGCCAAGTTTGCTTCATTGTTAGAGGCAGAATGAAAGAGATGGAAAAGATGTGCCAGAGAGAAAGGGGAGATAACCCATGCCCCTGCCTTGGACGGGCTGGAGTTCCTCAGCACGATGGGAGACCATTATGGACTTGGGGGCAGTCCAAGCTTTCACATAGCTCCTTACCCTCAGAAATAAAATAATATATATATATTTTTTAAAATGTTGTCTTCAATTGCTCAGAATGATAAAAAAATTAAATGAAGTTCTCTCCACATGTCAATTTCTGGCGGTTGTTTTGCAGGTCACTTTAACTGTTCTGTTATGGAACCACACAGTCTGTGCAGAAGGCTAGAACCAGATAGCCTGGTGAGAAAATGCTGCTCTAGTAAAGGCAAAATTGACAGAGAGAGTAGAAAGTTAATGCTATTTTCCTTGTCTTGCTGTCTGTGAAGCCTTCCCATAGCAGCCCTTGTGGATATATTAATTTCTAGAAGCTGCAAGATGATCCAGCTACATTGCAACATCAGGCTGCATTTTCTTTGCTGTCTGTGCAATTCTTAACTTTAAGAATAAAAAAAGAAAAGTGGCCTATGGATGTATATGGTGTCTGCCGTACTTGAGAAGACTGACCAAGGTGCTATAGGGAAGGCTAACCAAGCCATGGTGGTGGGACTGCTTTGAAAAAAAACCCTCTTTCCTTGTTTTTGCAGGTAGCTCCAGTGGCACTAAATCAGACTTGGATATGGCGTACGAGAGAGCCAGGGTGCATTTCACACCAGATGAAGCTCCGACCAGTCCTGTTGTGAGCAAGGTAGATATTCTCTGCATGATGTCAGAGATACACTTCCCTCCTTCCCCCTTAATGTGGTTCCTCCTCATGCACCTGAATAAGGAATTCGATTGTGCTTACGGATTGCATGGTCACATAAAATATTCTGCAACCATGCACTTATACATATGTGGATGGAGCTCTGGCCCTCTCCATGAGGGTTGTGTCAGCATCCAGTCTTCATGTAAAGCCAGACGTTTGCAGAAGCAGATCAGTTGTCTTGTGTAAGTGTATTTAAAACTTGTAATTACTCAATAGAGTTTAATGGCTCTTTTGGCTCATTAGTCCCAACAAGGACTCTGGTACTGAGGCATGGGATAAAAGTCCATATGAGACTGCTTTGACAAGTAATAGTGCATATGCTGTAGCTATTTTAGCTTGGATGTTACCCGCATATCAAAAGGGATTACTCTAATGGATGAATCTTCTACCAGATCATGTTTTATCTGTCAAAACTGGTTCACAGCAACAGGAGTTCAAAAGCCACATGCAGCCTGTGAGATTTCGACTGGGTTTTCAGTCCTGTGACTCATAAAATTTGCTCATCTGCTTTTCTGTTTCCAAGACTTGTCTGTTTTTAACTTTTTAAAAAGCCCAGGTGAGAGCATGAGCTGCAGGTTTCAATTCAGAACAAAAGTATACAGCTGACTGACTATACATCTTTTCAAATTAAAGTTTGAACTGAAATTTTGGTAAAAGTATTGGAGAAACTATTGGTATTTGGTAAAGGTTCCTCCTACTCTGGAGGCTGCAGTGGTGGTTCTATGTAAGGGAGGTGAGCAGAACTGGGAGAGGAGGTGCTCCTCACAGAAGAAGCTGGTAGTCAGGGATCATCTAGGACCTAGAAGTGGTCTTAACCTTTACTGCAGCCTGCACCCCTTTGGTTCTCAAAATATGTTCTCGCACCCCTTATCAAAAATCGTTGAAGTAGGTCAGTTCTTTAAACCTAGATATATTTTTTGTTTGTATATTACAGTAATCGTTAAAAATGTATAATAATAAGTACATAGGTTTGATGAAACAAAGTAGTTGTACTTACATGCCTGTGCTTAATTTGTGTTTTCGATGATTTACCTTCTAAAAAAATCTGCCCAGAAAGGGCATCTCGCACCCCCGGGGGGTGCACGCACCCCCCGGTTAAGAACCACTAGAATCTAGGTCTGCATCTGGCTGTGGCCATCCCCGCCTCCTTCTGCATTTGGGTTTCAGGCCAGATTAAACGAAGAAACCAATCTCAAAAACACTTTGCAGTGCAGGTGATGATGGTGTTTTGGAGACTGAAAAGGGGAAGGCCTGAGTTTCTGGGAGTTACCCACACAATATAGGTGACTTAGCAGGCTGGTCTCTGATCAGAGTGGAGTATGTTTGTGCCAGAAGCCTCTGGGATTTTTGTGTAAGCGCTCCTGTATTTGACTAGTATGTGCTAGATCCTCTGAGACTCAATCTATGCAGGATCCTGCTTTCTGAGAACTGTGATGAAGAAGTAGTTTTACCCTCGTGTCCTTGGTGAGGTTTGGAATTTTCTCAGAGAGATTTCTCCAGACTCCACAGACATTTATCTCTCTGGATTCGTTACTCCCGTTGTCATGTGTAATTGCATGTCTTACTGTTTTAATTAAATCTTAATTCCATCATAGCAGCAGCTGCCTAATTTGTGAGATACTTGGGGGGGTGGGAAGGAGAAATTTAAAAGATAGAAATCTTATTTCTCTTTTCCAGGCTTCTGGGAGGCCAGATGAATAAACCTGTTATTGCATTAGAACGACCGGCTGTCTAGGGAAACACAAGGATGATTAATTTAGTGAGCAGTTGAGTTTTTTTTGTTTTAAAAACTCCTACGTATTTCTAGGTCACCAGTTGTGGTAGGCTGGAGAACATAGATGATAATACAATTTCTTTTTCCCAGGTAGATGCTAATTATAGCATGAAAAATAACATTTGGCATCTCTGCTTTTTTAAAGTCTATATTGAAGAAGACTGTGACCGTGACAGAAACTCCCTCTGCGGTTTTCCATTACATAGAGGGTGACTTAGCTGCGCCAGATTCCTGTGCCGGCAAACAAGTTGATGCCATCTTCGAAGCTGCTAAGAAAGACCTTTTAACATTGATGAAACTCGATGTAAGTTATTAAAGGAGAAATGACCTTGCTGTGCCTTTCATCCCATTCTGCACAATCAGTAAAAAGTAAATCCCCTCCCTGATGTACTGCAAACTCTTTAGAAGGGAAATGGACTGGTTGAGTGGGAGTTCTTCTATTCCTCAGCCTGTTAAAGTTGAAAGCAGGATTGAAATAGATGTAACTGTACATCTGTAATGCTTAATGCGTAACTGTCGGCCATTTGAGTTTATTTTTGCCTTTGAAGTTGCAGTTGTGTACCTTACTGGTAGAAATCACAAAGGTTTTTACTGCAGGTAAGTGAGAAACAACTTCTCATTTTTATCTAATCTTACACTTTTTGTTGTCAACAACCCATGTTGACAGTCCTCCTCAGACTGCCTATAGGTGGCAGTGTGATACTCAATTGCAACAAGTATCAGAGGGGTAGCCGTGTTAGTCTGAATCTGTAAAAAGCAACAGAGGGTCCTGTGGCACCTTTAAGACTAACAGAAGTATTGGGAGCATAAGCTTTCGTGGGTAAGAACCTCACTTCTTCAGATGCAAGTAAGGGAAATCTCCAGAGGCAGGTATAAATCAGTATGGAGATAACGAGGTTAATTCAATCAGGGAGGGTGAGGTGCACCCCAGGGTGTTTCTGTGGCAGGCCTGGCCCTTGTGCTGTGTCAGGGTCAGGTTCAGTCTCACTGTCAAGTCCCTGTCCCAGGGGGGTAGGGGAGGCTGCAGGGTGATCTCCCACCTCCATGCAGCCAGTGGCCTGTGCTCCCCACTGCCATGGTGGAGCTTCCACATTTATTTATTATAAAAAAAAATCAGAATTTTAAAATATTATGCACAGAATTTGATGCAGAATTCCCTCAGGAATATGGGGCACTATACAGCTGTGATGGTGGGACTGTGAAGGGGGTGCTGGACAGTAGGGGATCTGTGGGTGGGGGAGCTGGGCAGGGGGTATGGTGTGCAGGGTGCTGTGTAGTTGTGGTGGGATGTCAGCGGGAGGGGTCTCTAGGCAGGGGGTGCTGGGCATAGGGATCTGTGGGGGAAGTCTCTGAGTGAGGGGGCACTGGCATAAGAGCAAGGCACTGGGCAGGGGGCAGTGTGGAAGGGGCACGCTGGCACCGCAGGGCTGGGCAGGCCAGTATGTGTCTAACAGTTTGGGGTTTGTAAATAGTGCCCTTGTGCTGGGCTGAGTGGGGCCACTCCTGCTGTGCTGCGTCTCATTGCCCCCAACCGGCCCCTCGCTCTGCGGACCGCCCCCCATCACATGCCCCATTTCCCCAATGGGGGCCCACAAATATGTTTGGCGCCCGGCCCACAAAAAGTTAATCCGGCCCTGATGCTTGCGTGCAGCCTTTTGTGCTCATATAAAGAGAGGAGGCTGCCAGTGGAGCAGATGGCTTTTGGCAGTGTATAGACTTCTTGAAATGTTACCTGATATATGAATATTAATATGTAAAAACTGATCATGGTATAAGATTGGAAACTGAGGTTCTTGAAATGACAGTAACTGGAGCACACTGCAGAGCCTTTCATTTTAGTGATATGTGTTGAACCCTGAATACATTAAGATGCACATTTAAAAAAAGGGCACTAGTACAAGCTGTGTCCAACATGCCTGAGCTAACTTTGTTCTGGGGCTTAACATTTTAATATCCTGATGTTTAAAGGTTTATATTTGTGGCTGAAAATCTAAATTATGTATTCGTGTAACAATTTATGGGGCCCCCATTGTGCTCGGTGCGGGACAACATTACATAAGCTTTTGTGTTCTGCTTCTGTGTCTCCAAGAGCAAAAGAGAACCTCCAGAGCTACTATTTTGTTTAGCATACAAAGTCCTTCCTTGAGTCAGAGTTTTCAGGGCTTGCTGAGTTTATAGCCCTGCTGCTGTGGTACCTGAACATCTCTCACTTGATTTACAAATGGATCCATTCAAATAAATGAGTCATCCACTTGCGTAGCTTCATAAAAGGCAGTAGAGTCCCCTTGCTGCAGTGGCAAGTGGCTAGCTAAAAGCCTGAATGAATAGGTAAGTGGTGCCATGAAGGTGCCAAGCTCTGGCAGATTGACAGAAACTGCAAGAGCCCTCAACTGTGGAGGACTGGCACTGTCCTGGATACTTCAATTCCAAGAACTAATAGCAGGAGCAATCCAGTTATCTGTGCCATTTGTTTAAAAAACACCGTAACTGGGGGTCAAACTTGGGGTGCAAATGGCATAGCTCAAAGGCAGGAAATAATTCAGTTGAGCAGCTAATCATCAAGTGAGCTCTTGCAGTCTAGCACAGCATAGGGGTAGGGATAGCTCAGTGGTTTGAGCATTGGCCTGCTAAACCCAGGATTGTGAGCTCAATCCCCATTTAGGGAACTGGGGTAAAAATCTGTCTGGGGATTGTTCCTGTTTTGAGCAGGGGGTTGGACTAGATGACCTCCTGAGGTCCCTTCCAACCCTGATCTTCTATGATATCGCAAACTATAGCTGGGCCTTAGACATTCTGGGCTCTAAAATTAATGCACATTGTAACACCGCAGTGTCTGAAAGATGGAGAGAAAGAAAGCTCATTTGAATAGTTCAGGCCTTGTAGCCTTGTGCACTATTATTTATGGAGGGCTTAATTTAGCTCTGCAGAGCGGCATTGACTTCTCTTTTGGGACTCTTAACGTGCCCTATCATTTTGCTTTCAAGGCAAAACAAAAGTCGGTTTCAATGTTTCAAATAGTTATAATAGCCTGGAAGTTGAATGCACCCATTGTTCTCATGATGTCTGATAGAGGCTATCTAGTCTAATTATACCCGTTAATTAGTGTGTTTAAAACAATAGCCTCTCTCCTAATCTATAATTTAAAGAGTGAACCTGCCAGGTGACTTCAACTGTGCTCAAAACATAGGGCCTGACTCATAGCAGAGAAAATGGCTAGTTTCCAGGCTGCCCACATGGGCTTGGTGAAACAAATGCCAGGCGACTTTATTTCCCTTTTAACTGAATATTGCTCTTAGCTGGAGACTTTGAAAGAACTGGTACTTCCACCTCTTCAACCAGAATGGAGAGTGACTTATAAAGAATGGAATTTGTGACACTGTGGTTATGACCGCAGCTGTGGGTTATACGTGTAGTGTCTGTTAAGACCATATACCTGGCCAGATTAATAGTCTCAAGTTAGTATCTTCTAATTTTTGCTGTAGAGCTTGCTATAGAATATTTAGTACTTCATTTGTCTTGGAGACTATCTGCCCTCTGGGAAATGGGTTGGTGGTGTCAGCCCAGCTTGTTGTGGATGTCACAGAAGCACTTCGCAGTTGTAGTAATTGGTACTTGCTGGTACTCTTAATAGAGAGGCCAAAGGCAGATTGGGCTATGGATAATAAACTGTTTGCTTTCACCCTTTGTGGCTACCCTACAGGCTCAACAGAGGCATGCTGGTGGGACAGTGTGTGAGTGAAATCCTGCTGTACCTGTTCTGTGATTAGATAGAGACTGTGAGCATTCAAGGCTGTCGGTCTGACAGCAGTCTCCTGCATGAAAACTCATTTTTTGAAAAGTAATTTATTACCCCTGCATCCTCCACTGGCATCCAGTTCACTTCCATTATCAGTTCAAGCCTCTGGTCACTGACTTCAAGCCATCAGTAGGTCAGGACCCAGGTACATTAGTGACCATATCTCCTAGATAACTGCTTTCCTCTAGGACATTGCAGTTGCAAAACTCTGGACAAAACGTGTGAGAGCTGGAGTTGATGATCTTGATGAGGAGGATCACTTGTAAGAATGAGCAAGTAAGAAGTAAGCTGATCTGAAGTCTGGCAACTGCCTTTAGAGTATGCTGCAGAATGCACCATGACTAGAATAGGGAAGAGAAGGAAGGAAAAAAATCTCCCAATAAGAACTTAGAATGCAGTGAGAGACGAGCAGAAGACTCCACTAAGCCCACTGTGTTGACCCTTGTGTTCCAGATGTAATCAACCTGTGCAGTGCTCTCCTACTATGGGGATGACCACTATTGGCAACCCTAAGACAGGTAGAATTTGAAAATTACAGGGTGATCAAAACAACCCTTCTTCTTCAATAAGTTACATAGCTGAAATAGTAGTTACATGAAGAAATGCCCCAAACTTTATACTGATAGGAGATGTGACACTTATGCATGTAATAGAAGGGCTAATCATGGTTGCATAGGATGAGCAGAGCTTTGCAATTAAATTAGTTTCAATTACAATGAAGTAAAAATGGGTCCTTTAAAACGTAGCACTCAGTATCAAGATTTTTTTTGGTCCTGAATTATCTTAATAATGGAATAATGCAGGCTCTTCAAACTCCTATGTAGCAGAAACTTGCTGGAATCTTGTGTATTGGCTATATTTGAAAACTTTTTTTTAAGGATTAATGGTAATTTTTTGCCATTGTTCTTCATAACTGAAAGTTTATTTCAACATGGTTTGAAGAAAAATGTTCTCTAAAAAGAATTCCATAAAGACCTGTCTTTTTTGAAAATGGTTACCATCTCCTATAGTCTCAGATAAGACTGAGGTTACACATGTCCTCATTTTCAGATGCCCTCTTTTAAAATAGGCACCCAATGGGAGTAAGCTAAGCTGCCCTGAGATCAGCTTATGGTTTATGATATCATGAAGAAAAAAGAAGAATCACTATGGGGCAGAGTTGAGGTTGCTTGGGTACCTTAACTGTGCATTTCCAGATCTTAACATGTTTGGATTTCTTTTAAATTAACCTTGACTCTGCTTGTTTTGGGGGTAATTACAATACCTATACTGGGTTTTATCCTTAAGTTGCTGGTATGTATTCTCAACCATACACTCACACTGATGTAGCTTTTATCCAGGAGTTACACAGAAAATGGTACACAATGCCTCTGATTCTGACATCCCCCAAGGCACTTTACAAACGTAGGCCTGATCCTGCAACTGCCTCTGCATACATGGAGCACCATTTAAGTCAATGGGTCCCTAACTTGAAATGCAAATTATACACACAGGTCATGTCATCTACCACTGAAGCAGAGAAGTTGTTTGATAGCACACAGCCATCATATACAATAGTTAAGGTCCAAAAGGGACTCCAGATGCAGTTGGCGTGTAGCTAGAAGTGGACATTTGGGTGGGCCCCAGGTTACAGTGGATGAGCAATGATTTGTCCCTGGGGCATGGAAGACCAAAGCCCTAGCTGGACTGTGCCCTGCACTTTGCTGCTAAGTGGATGCTGAACCTTCTCATCCATGAGCTGGTCATAGGATCTGTCCAGGTCACTGAAGTTGGACACTCTCTTTCTTGACCTTGCTCTGCATCTTTCCCACCAGCTGCACTCTGGAGCTGCCCACAAGCCCAGGCAGGCACATCTGCCAAGGTGGGGAGTCTGGCACTGGGATGGGATGGGAGCCCTGGGGCATGTCTACACTGCATTTGAGAGCATGCTTCGGTTTTCCAGCTGGAATAGACACACACTAATTCTGCAGGCTGAAAATAACAGGGTAGCTAAGAGTAGCACTGGCAGCAGCTCGGGCTCGCTGCCTGAGTACCCTGCTCCTAGCTCCAGTGTAGGCATACATTTACATTTGAACTGAGGATGTGATTCCCAGCTTGTGCAGATGTACCCATGCTAGCTCCGCTTTATCTAATGCCTAAAAATGAATCCGTAGCTGCGGCAGCATGCGCAGCAGGAGGGAGTATCCGCCTTGAATATGTACCTGGTATCTCTGATGGGATGTACTCTGTGGCGAGGCTCCCACCCCCACCGCTACATTCTGTTTTCATGTGCTAGCTCTCATTGAGTAAGCTCATGTACACTTTGACGTCCCCTCAGGCTCAAATTTGGGTGGGCCTGCGTGCTAATTGGGTGGGCGGTGGCTCACCCAGGCCCACTCATGGCTATGCCCCTCATATGTAGTATGCTGTTGAAAACTAGGAGGGAGGGATAGCTCAGTAGTTTGAGCATTGGCCCGCTAAACCCAGGGTTGTGAGTTCAATCCTTGAGGGGGCCATTTAGGGATCTGGGGCAAAAATCTGACTGGGGATTGGTCCTGCTTTGAGCAGGGGGTTGGACTAGATGACCTCCTGAGGTCCCTTCCAACCCTGATATTCTATGATTCTATGAAACTGCAGGGGGAACTGAGGTAGGTAGGCTGTAATCACTGGAGACCGGGTTTGAGCAGGATACATATAACTATTATGATAAGATATTAATGTGTTTTGTTTCTTCTTGGGGGCAGGTGGAGTGAGATGAAACCAAAAATGTACATAAAATGAGAGATGTGGCACAAGTTGTCTGTTGCTCAGATCTCATTTAGTGTAGATCTGTGTATAATTCACTTTTTCCATGGACTGAAGTTAAGTGGCATCTAAATATGACCTTTTGTACATGTCCAAGAATAATTGGCACAGTGTATTTCGGTGCCCAGCTGTGATTCAGAAAACCATCAAATGAATGGCGTCGGAAGGAAGCCAGCAGACCGCATGGAGCCCTCAATCCAAGGCAAGGTGTGGGCTTGCAACCGGAGCTGTGAGGGAGTTGGGTGATTTTATCTCTTTGACTCAGGAATACATTGGTTTGTATAGTCCTGTTCTATTGAAGGGCAACTGAAAAGCTTTTGAAAATTAAATTTAGGAAGATTTTTAAGATCTCAGTTGGATATTGGGATATGTGCAGGCTTAAATATGACACACAACCAAATCTGTAAACTGTTTGAAGGAAGAATTTCTTTTCCATCTGCCTGCCAAGAGCTGCATATGCTTTTCTGTGTTCCCCTCCTCTAAGTGCAGTTGGTATTTGACCTCTAGGGAGAAATGGACCCCAGTGCAGAGGACAACTTGAGAGCCTTGCATTAAGGGCTTATATGGGATTTATGTGGTGCTTTGTATGGATGCTCTTGGTGGATCACACCCCTAATGCCGAACTGGATGTTCAAGAAACTACTCTGCTTTGGAGAGTGGTGTCAGCGCTTGGTAGAGGAGCGGGGAACTCAGAAACCTGACCTGGGGTTTAGGCAGATGGGTGACTCCTGGATATCATAATACATCTTAGAAACAACTAGATTGGAAGACAGAATTATCAGAAAAAGAATCAGATATCAGTAAATGTTAAGTCTACACTTACAGGTAGTGAATTGAGGTCTTTAAAAATGAAGTGAAAAGCTTTTAAAATTAATTCTGAAAAAAACTTTGCATGTGCAAACACACTCCAGCTAACAGTGGTTATCATTAAAAAGTTATTTCCTGTCTAACATCCTGTAGAACGTTCTAGTAGGAATGGTGACTAAACAGAGCTTTGCTGAGCTTTGCACGAGCCCTTAGGGAAAGTGGTCAGCTCCTCTTCCAGTGAGGTTCCTTCCACCCCACCAGGGTTTGCAAATGAGTCATCAGTATTATTGATGCATCCATGGCTGACCTCCGGTATTGGTCTTCTTTCTTGCTTAACACTAGGAGGCTGAGTAAATTACATGCATGGGCCTCATTGACCGTTCTTTTCCCAGGTCCTTGTAGTGGTTTGACTTGAGCCAGTTTTCCTTTACTCGGTAGTATTTGTTCCCAAATGGCGGGACATTCTCAGCATTCTTTGGGACTTCTCACCCTTACTGTGATATGGCTAGCCCTGGATGGCAGACTCCTGTTCTCTTTATTTGGGCCACAGAGATATTTACCCATGTTCCTCACTGTGGAGTCAATGATCAGGATTGCTTACTGTGATGGTCCTTGGGGTACCCAGGGCTGTTACCTTATTACCTCCTGCCTCTAGCTTGAGAGTCTTGCCTCTCTGATAGCTGGGTGTTAGCTCCCTAACACCACCAGCCTTTCAGTCACTCAAGCACTCTCCCCGGGACTATGCCAGCCTTGTCTTTATTTTGCAAGTTAACAATAGGTGCAAACAAATCCGCTTGAAGTGTTCCCCTGTGATATGCAGCCCCTGACACTGGCTACTCACAGAAATCCTGGATCCTCTGCTCCCAAAGGAACAGTGTACCCCAATTTACTTGTGTTATCTTAAATCACTCCTCCTGTATTGTGCTCAGCACTTCTGAGCACTTATAATAAAATGAGAGTTTATTTAAGAAAAAATAGAGGTTCCCCATTAGAAACGAGAGAGTGATGGAAACAGATGGTTATAATATAAAATAAAACCGTAAAAGGCAAACTAGGGCCTGCACTTATTAATAGTTGCCTTTCCTATCTAATAAAGTAGGTTTTTCACCCCGGTTCAGTGTGTTGCAGAGCTGGCTGGCTTCCCAGGAACCAGGATCCATTCTTTCATGAAACAGTCATGCTCAACAAGATGTCTCCTTAGTGAATGGATGCAGAATGTCTGTTTCCAATCTGTGATACTCTTTTGTCTTTTTAACCGATAGGGTGATCCCTATCTGATATAATGTTCCTTTTTACCTCCAAGTGGTTTTGATGTTTATAGCTTACCTTTGATGGTTTTCCATTGACATTTCTGTGTTGTTGCAACAATGGACAATTGAGCAATACATTATATTATTGGCTAGCCAGGGAGGGTTGACAACTCCCTACCACTTGAAAGGGCCATCACTGAGGCATATCGTTCCTTGGTGACTTACTTTCACTCCAAGACCATAAGGCATAGTTTTCATTGGATAAGGCAAAGTTACCTTAAATATTACCTGTAAACATATCTTTCAATGATAATTAGTATTGATTAAGTTACATGCTTCCAGTAGAGACTTCACATTGCTACCTTTATGGATAAATACCATGAAAGTGGTGTATTAGCTGTAGTGAGTTTGTCAGGTCTGAGACAGGAGATGCTTGTAAAGAATAGTGAACCCTTTGCCAGTTGATGCCAATGGGCCTGTGTTACACTTCTCTATTTTCTCTTCTTGTGAAGGCTTCATGTTACTTCTTGCTTCTGGTCAAGCCACTGGCCTGCTCTTAGTCACTGCCTTTTCCTTCCAGGCAGAAATACTCCTTGTTGGCCAGCAGGCTGGCTGAAAAGTTTGATACATGTTTCCCTTCTGCTCCTCTTGCTAGTTGCCACATTCTTTTGCTCCTCCATAACTATCTCAGTCGTTGTCATAAGCTGCTTTTTCTGATGTTTCCTGCCTCTCTGCTTCATCGAGTTTCTCACAGTCACTTTTTGAGTCCTAAAACCTCTTCCTCCAGAAAGGAAAGAAGTTTGCAATTGATGCAAATGTAACTGAGAATATATTATTGCCCTTATATAAATCAATGGTACGTCCACATCTCGAATACTGCGTACAGATGTGGTCTCCTCATCTCAAAAAAGATACACTGGCACTAGAAGAGGTTCAGAAAAGGGCAACTAAAATGATTAGGGGTTTGGAACGGGTCCCATATGAGGAGAGATTAAAGAGGCTAGGACTCTTCAGTTTAGAAAAGAGGAGACTAAGGGGGGATATGATAGAGGTATATAAAATCATGAGTGATGTGGAGAAAGTGGATAAGGAAAAGTTATTTACTTATTCTCATAATACAAGAACTAGGGGTCACCAAATGAAATTAATGGGCAGCATGTTTAAAACAAATAAAAGGAAGTTCTCCTTCACGCAGCGCACAGTCAACTTGTGGAACTCCTTACCTGAGGAGGTTCTGAAGGCTAGGACTATAACAGCATTTAAAAGATAAATTCATGGTGGTTAAGTCCATTAATGGCTATTAGCTAGGATGGGTAAGGAATGGTGTCCCTAGCCTCCGTTTGTCAGATGGCAGGAGAGAGATCACTTGATCATTGCCTGTTAGGTTCACTCCCTCTGGGGCACCTGGCATTGGCCACTGTCGGTAGACAGGATACTGGGCTAGATGGACCTTTGGTCTGACCCGGTACGGCCGTTCTTATGTTCTTAACCTTTTTGTTTTTTGTTCGTCACACAATTCCAACATCTGCTTCCCTTGGCTCTCTCAGTATCCATTCTGTATCCTAATTGGGTTGTTTCTAGGAAGGTTGGGACTAGCCTAGTGATCTTGTCTGAGAACTTTTTGGGGAACTCCTTTCTTTGTTGCCATCCCTTCCTATTTTCTCCTCATAGTTTGCTGAACCCCAGGCCTTCATACTCAGCCTCCTCTTTGCCAACAATAACTCACAAGACAATAGATGTTCGCTCATCCATCATGTGGAATTTTCAAAGAAAAATATGTAGTAATATTGCCAGTCACTGGCCAATCTCATTCCAGAATTTGTTGTTCCTTCTGTTATTGCATTGGAGTGAGCTCCTCTTTGGAAACATTGCCCTTGTCTGAGCTAAGTGATAATATAATTATCTAACCATTTAAAATGAAAAAAATCCTATTATGGCACAGAGAAATAATATGCCTTTCTCTGTTCCCACCCAGGGTTTGGGGTTCAGTCAGTAAATCGGTAATTAAATTATTCACTTACTCCAAGCAGATTAGAATATTGAGATTAGTGGAAATCTTGAAACACAAACTGTCAGTTTGCTTCTCCCTCTTTTGGTGGCTTCTTTTATCCAGACAGACCTATTATGGCCCAGTTTGGGCAACACTGGCTTATTTTATTTAGAAGCAGATCATGCTTTCTCCTCTGCAGCATGAACCGCTAACACTCAATTGATTATTATTTGTTGTTTATATTACTGTAGCACTTAGGAGGTATAGTCATGGACCCCATTGTGCTAGGCACTGTACAAACAGAACAGTTTTGGGTTTTTTTGAAAGTATCATTTTTAGTGCAAGAAACTTTATTTAGGACAGATCCCACATCTTCCTACTGCTGAGTTTCTTGCATCTTCTGGAGCAGCTGGTCTGGCCACTGCCAGAGACAGGACACCGTGTGAGATGGACCGCAGATTGGATCCAGTCTGTGTAGCCCAGAGGGGTGGCTTGCCTTCACTACATCAGCTGTAATGCAAGGAACCTACAGCTCTGTATCTGGAAAGACATTACCTTAAGCAAGTTAGCATAAGTGTAGTCAAGTATAGTAGGCCTGCGACCTTTGGCATAGATAAATGGTCTGACTGTTACCCCTTAGGTTTTGGGGAACTAGGAATGGCTTGCTCAAAGGTAGGAGTTGAAACCTAACGGTAAATGGCAACCACAGGAATATGGAAGTGATAACCGAAATGTAGCTTGAGCAAGAAGTGACTGATATGATAATGAGTTAAATGGCATTTAATATGTTTTAATTAATATGCTAACTTATAGGATAAGTGTACCCTAATATGATGGGGGTGAGGAAGCTATATTTGGGCATGGAAGGCTGAGCATAAGCATGAATATTCATGATGGTGCTCAGGCCCTATAATAGGACAAACAACCATAGAATCATAGAATATCAGGGTTGGAAGGGACCTCAGGAGGTCAT
>NW_020664859.1:1422652-1428698 GCF_002925995.2 Terrapene triunguis | reverse complement strand
TTTGGGGTTCATCTCTGACTCAAACCTTTCTTTAGGTCCTCACAACCAGGCTATATCTAAATTTGCTGATTCTTTATGCAAAACATTTCTGAGATACAGCCTCTCTCATCATCCACATGGCTAAAAATCTCACCGTCTTGCATCTTGATAACTGCAACATCCTTTCCTCTGGCCTTGAAAAATGCAATCTTGCCTCGCTCATACCCATTCAGAATGCTGCTGCAAAAATAATATTCCTAGCTCATTGCTTTAACCATGTTAAAGAGAAGAATGAGGGGGGATTTGATAGCTGCTTTCAACTACCTGAAAGGAGGTTCCAAAGAGGATGGATCTAGACTGTTCTCAGTGGTACCAGATGACAGAACAAGGAGTAATGGTCTCAAGATGCTGTTGGGGAGGTCTAGGTTGGATATTAGGAAAAACTTTTTCACTAGGAGGGTGGTGAAGCACTGGAATGGGTTACCTAGGGAGGTGGTGGAATCTCCTTCCTTAGAGGTTTTTAAGGTCAGGCTTGACAAAGCCCTGGCTGGGATGATTTAGTTGGGGATTGGTCCTGCTTTGAGCAGGGGGTTGAACTAGATGACCTCCTGAGGTCCCTTCCAACTCTGATATTCTATGATTCTATGTTACCCTTCTCTTTACATTCCCTTTTCCTCCATCATAGCAAACATAAGCTACTGGCCTTCACTTCCAAGGCCCTTCCCGGCCTATTCCCACCCTATCTATCAGCTCTCATTCTGTTGGACTCCCACCTCCAGTTGGACCCTGATGCCAGCCTCCATCACCCACTTGTTACATTTTCAAATGAGCCCCTTCATGCTTTCTCCCATGCTGCCTCTCACACTCAGGAGGGGCTCCCCATAAACACCAGCAAAACTAATTCATTATCCCCTTCAAAACCCTCCTCAAAACTGTCCTTTACTATGACGCCTACAAAACACTTGACAACAGTTAGGCTGCTGGTGTGCTGAGACAACAGCCTGTCCTGCTGACCAAGTCTCATTGTTTCTTTGTGCTCCCCGCTGGTCTGTCTGTACCCATCTGCTGTCTCTTGACTTTACTTAGATTTTAAGTTCTTTGGGGCAGGAGCTGTTATGGGTTTGTGTTTGTACAGCGCCTACTACAATGGAGTCCTGGTCACTACAACAATACAAATAATAATAAAATAAATAAAAGGCAACTAATTTTAAACAAATGAAAGAATTTTTTTAGTATAAACTATGAGTGTGAACTCTGTCACAAAACCTTGATGATAAGATCATAGCAGGATTGATGTTTATATGGAGTAATGAGAACATTTACAGGACGTTTATACAGGATAAAACACTAAGGTATATTCACCTTCATGCTTCACAGCTCATGATAACCACCAATTAACAGGGGTCAGGAAGAAACCTGCCCTATGGGCAGGTGTAGCAGGGTTCTTCTTTTGACCTACCCTATTAGTAAGTGCTGTAATCCTGCAGGGAGATACTGACTTATACCCTATGAATCATGTAGCAGGGGAGGCTCATTAACTCCACTCTGGTTTAAAAAGAAATGGGAGTGATACTCTGGTGAAATGTCTAGGACAGAGAGGTCTCTTTAGAGAAACACTACCAACATGTAAGCATGGGCTGAGGGTGGCATTTTCCTTATTATCTGAGTTATCAATAAAGCCAAATGCCAGCCCTAGGGAATGTCTGGACTAAATACAGGGTGTTAAAATGCTGTTCAGAGCAAAGTGGGAATTTAATTTGCTTACAGCAGATTATTCCATCATTGAACATCACAGAGTTTCTTGCACCTTTCTCTGAAGTAATTGGTACTTACCCTGCTGGAGACAGGAATTTGTAATAGATGTAATAAATTAGATCTGGGGTCTAATACAGTGTGGCATTTCCTAAATTCCTACTCCAGAACATCTAGTTTGCTATATGATGTGCTCTAGCAATAGCACATCATACTCACCCCCTCTGTCACTGAAATGTGTCCAAAATAACTGTGATTTATAGGTGGGTGTAAAAATGGAAAGCAATGCACCACTCAAAGGGGGAACTCACTCATAGAAATGGGATTTGGAAATGGACAGGAACGTGCAGTCTCGATTGGCCTTGATGGTGAAAATGAGAGGTTCCCCAGTAAGGACAGCTAGTTGGCCTACTATTTCCCCCGGATGGGTGATGAATAGACAGGTCTCCTCCTCAGAGTCTATCTTCCACTGGTACACATGAAGCAAACCTGAGATCACAAACCGGATGTTGACATCCTGAAAAGGATGGAGAGAGAGTCCCTCATTATAAACCCTCCTGGATTTTAAACCAACATTAATTGTAACAGAACTGCAACGACTGATGTGTTTGCTGATGTGTTTGCTGTGGGGCTCTATGTAGCGTTAAGCACTTAGGCAATACAATAAGGCACATTCATGAATAATTAAAAGCATTTATTAATGTTGTAAACTGTTCCAGTTACAATATTGAAAATGGAGCTTTCTGACTGGGGCCATAATTGGGAGACCTCAAGAGGTGGAGATGACACAGAATTAATAGCAAAACTCTGTGAATAATACTGTATTGTGACAAAACAGAATATATTAGTACTGGAAATTAGCAAAAATGTATTCCCTTAATTTGCACTGCACACAGTTACGTATTTTCAAACAATCTCCTAGTGCTATTACAGAACAATATTATGCCCTGAATGATATGGTTGTTGCAAAATGCACTAATATACAAAAAAGTCCAATTGTGTATTAATAGGAGAAGGCATTCTAATAAAACAGTGACATACATCATGCATTGAGGGTTGGGTTTTTGTAAGCAGGTTATCTAGGCATTTGTAATGCACATAATTTCATGGGAAAATATGCAATATATGTATAAACTTGAAACCTCATGGAGAAGGATGCTAAATTTACATTGCAACTTTAGCTATATACTCTTCCGTACAAAACAAAACCCATAATCTGCAGCTAAAATTGCTGTTGCTATTAAATGAGCCCCTCTTCTCTTTAATTACAAAGGAAAAACTCAACAAGATGCAAGGGAGAAAAGGGGAGGGGGGTTTCCCTGCTGTCTGTGTTTGGATTGCAATTCTGAGCCTCTGCACCCGGATGGATAAGCACCTACCAATTCCTCTCAATCTTGTTCAGCTCCCCATTCAAGAGGCAACAGAATCACAGAAATGTAGGAGTGGAAGGGACCTCAATAGGTCATCTAGTCCAGTCCTCTGCACTGAGGCAGGACTAAGGATTATCTAGAACATCCCTGACAGGTGTTCATCATTGGAGGTTTTTAAGAAGAGGTTAGACAGAGATTCCAGAACCTCTCTAGGCAATTTGTTCCACTCTTATAGTTAGGAAGTTTTTTCTAATGTCTGACCCAAATCTCCCTTCCTGCAATTTAAGCGCATTACTTCTTGTCCTCTCCTCAGTGGATATGGAGAACAATTTATCACCCTCCTCTTTTATGAACTTAAATCTGTTATGTCCCCCCTCAGTCTTCACTTCTACAGACTAAACAAACCCAATTGTTTAATATTTCCTTATAGGTCATGTTCTAGACCACATACTGCCTGATGTGCACTCTTCAACCCAACCTGTTTTTATCCAGAACATTATATGGCTCTCGTCACCATAGTATCTGGGTGCTTCAGAAATGTTTTAATGAGTTTATCCTCAGAATACCCCTGTTAGGTTGGTACCTATCATTCTCATTTTGCAGGGTGGGGGCATGAGGCACAGAGAGGTGAAAGTAACTTGTGGCAGAGGAACTTATCCCAGAACTCCCCAAACCCAGTCCAGGGCCACTCACCTCAACTCTAGTCCATCTTTAGTCATACACTAAGGTCTTGACATGACTGGAGAGTAGCAATAATATCAAATAGTTTTTAAACTACAGGTTCACTTTTCCCTTATTGGAGGGCACTCACCTGGTCTCCCTGCCTTGATACCACAGTCCCAGCCGTAACTTGATGCAGTGTTACTTTACCCTTCAGCAACAAGGGGTCCTGAGGGAAAAAAGATATCCACACACACAATTTAAACATCTGTGCAGATGTAAACAGAGGTGAAAATGTAAGGGAGTAAGCAATCTACTGAACAGGAAGGTTATAAATCCCTTGACCTTGAAGCTATAGTTCAAGTTCACACCTTAACATTTCCCTGCCAATATACATCTTCATAGGAATAATGTAGCTCTCTGTCTTCACATGCATAGATTCAGATGTTTAAGCGCTTTATTTAACTCCATTTTTGCCTCGACTCCTAACAGACTATGAACCTTCCATGCCCTGGTGAAACGAACATAGATTGGTTGATCTCATCAATGAAAACATGGTTAACATTTCAACCCTCAAGGATTCCTGTATTGTGGGATTTTGTTTTGTAACACATCACTAAATATATGCATTCTAGGCACTATAACTTAAGTATATTTCTCCCACACCACACCCACTTCTACGAATATGCATTTAACACAACATCAATATTAATAGTAGTCAGTTTCTGTACTTTTGGCTAGTAAACAGCAAGCAAAAAAACTGTAGCAAGTTTTACTATGGATTACAGGCACCCTTTAAAATTTCCTCCCACGGGTCTCAAAGCACAGAGAACAATACATAGGGTAAGTGCATGATTTAAAAAAAAGTTGGGGAATGCTAGCAAGAGGTCTGCACCAATTTCTATGTTTCTGCTTGTGGGTGGTGTACAGAGCACTGAACTGGCACCCAGGAGACCTGCATTCTATTTCCAGTTCTGTCAAAGGCCCATTGTGCAACCCCCAAGTCACTTCACTTCCCTGTTCCTCAGTTTTCCAGTGATAAAATTGGGATAGTGATACTCACCTTCATTGTAAAGCACTGAAATCTGCCAATGAAATACACAATAGAAAAAGCTGATAATTAGAATTACTTATTCATATGCTCTGGATTCAGGTTAACTTTGCATTTCTCAATATTAATCCTCTCAAACTATCTTGAAATGTCATCTACATGTGCTGCTATAACTGAATTGAAAGGTGGCCTCTCTCTCTTCTCCAAATGCCTCTCTCCTCCTTCTTTGGACTGTAAGGTGGATAGAAAGCTGGCTAGATCGTCGGGCTCAACGGGTAGTGATCAATGGCTCCATGTCTAGTTGGCAGCCGGTTTCAAGCGGAGTGCCCCAAGGGTCGGTCCTGGGGCCGGTTTTGTTTAATATTTTTATTAATTTCAACAGTGTTTCAATTCATTTCATTTTGACTATTTTATATTTAATATATAAAAGTCAAAATGAAATTAATTAAAATAGCACTATTGAAACAAAACATTTTGATGGTCCAGAATTGAAATTTTTTCGAATTTTCATTTCATGGGAAATTTTGGAATTTCAGCTTTTTATTCCAAATTTGGGGGGGGAAAATGTTTTTGAAATGTCTGAACTTCCCATGAAGAGAAATTCCAGTTCCTGACAAACCGTTCTTATAACCCATCTTTATTTGGCATTTTGATTTTTGATTACATTAGCACTATTACTACTGCTATTTAGGAACATATTGCCAGATGTTGCCTGATCTTTTTTGAAGGTTAATAATATTTGTATTAATTGCCAATTTGTCAGAAGTTTCTAATCCCAGAATCAGGCTACCCAAAACTATAACCAATAAGTTTAATATCTTGCAGTGACCCTCAGGGCACATGGCAAGGATACTTATACTGTTGGCAAAGTAAAGCCTTTGAGATTTTTATTAAAATAAGGAATAAAGCCAGAAAAGCTCCAAGCCCCATAAAAAGATAGGAGTAATACAGTATTGGGGATATCCGTGGTATTATTCTTTGCATAAGCTCTTAGATTTGCATACTTATACCCTTTCTTGAGGACCTGGTGGTAAGAGATAAAGGACCAGCCTGTCTCTGGCATGCCAAATTAGTCCAATGGTTCAGGTTCCTCAATCCCAAGATTGATGGTAGATAACGATAGAGCTGAAGGGTTAAATGATGGATAGCTAACAATGATGGAAAAAGCCTAGCCTCTACATGGTTTTTTTGAAAACTCATGGCGATCGGGGGAGGTCCCGGATGACTGGAAAAA
>NW_020664859.1:1416626-1419652 GCF_002925995.2 Terrapene triunguis | reverse complement strand
GTCCCCGCCCCCACAGAGTGCTGCGGAGTGGCGCGCTGGGCAGCAGGGGAGGGGGAGCAGGGGGAGGAGCTCCAGACTGCCGGAGGCCCGATGCAAACTGCCGGCGATCTGCGAATGCAGGGAGGGGGAGGGAGGGAGAGAGAGGAGGGGAGTGATCTCAAGCTGCAGGGGAGAGGAGGGGGAAGCGGAGGAGGGGCTCTGGCTGCCAGAGCCCTGTGCGAGTGGCACGATCCAGCCGGCTGCCCTGTCAGCCGCGCGCGCTCTGCATGGGGGTGGAGGGGGGGAAATCCGGACATTTACAAATTCCCCCCGGACGCTATTTTTAACTCAAAAAAGCCAGACATGTCCGGGAGAATCCGGACGAATGGTAAACCTAGCGCTGCCGAAGATGCGGAGCGACTGAAGGGCCCCCCGCTGCCGAAATGCCGCCGAAGACCCGGACCGCCGCTGGGTGAGTAGAAGCACCACAGCTCCCCCGCTTTGCCCCAGGCCCCCTGAATCCTCTGGGCTGCCCTGTTTTAAGGTCACATCTTTAAGGATCTATGAGCCTAGAAACAAGTGCTAGTCATCCCTTTGGAAAGCTGGGAATGTACCCTTTCTCATAGGATAAAAGGAGGGAAGGTGTGGAGTTCAGAGATGCATGACAAATGCAATATTTTCATCACCACCACACTCAGGGAGAGGATGGCTCTAGCCCCAGTTTGCCACTAACTCCCTGCGTGACCTTGGCCAAGTCGCTGCCCCTATCTTTGCTTGGGTTCCCCCATCGCTAAGGAGCGTATCAAAGCAGATAGTCATTGCTGGGTTGAATCCCCAAATTTTCTAAAAACAAACAAGTGAAGTGAAATGTAGATAAAATTGGAGGATTTACTATAAACTTAATTTTTTTTTAAATGGGGAGAGGAGGGATGCAAATCACTCTGAATTACTAATTTTGTCACTGGAGTGCACTATCAATAACCTGAGACGCCACAAAGCATAGTTTCTGCTCCGTGCCCACTAAGGAATAGCAAATTATTTACATTTTATAAAAGGGAAAAAAATGCTTCCAGGGAATTTTTTGATGATACCTCTCTCCTGTTCACAATCCTAATTAAAATGGATGGATTAAAATCCCTTGAAAAATCCCTTGAAAAATAGAATGTGTGAGAGGGGTGGATTATATACTGTACACTTGTGGTTTTTTTATATATACAGAAATAACATGGGCAGAAGATTAACTATAGTTTCAGAGTATTTCCGGGTTGGATAAACAGTAACAAGACCTGATGAATGAATAATTTCAATTTCAGTAAGCTAAAAATCTGGTCTATTGGCTGTGTTTATGCAGTGTCTGTGTTTATGGCACTTTACCCTCCCACTGTGGCCGTCTGCTCCATTCTTCAGCTGATGAGGTTGTTAACATAAGTATTGTCTGCTCACAAGAAGCAAGTGAAAAGGACAAAAGGGAAAAGTCAGATGGTCACAAAGGAAAACTTGCCCCCCTTTGTTACGGTAGGGTCTCAACCTGAGCAGCCATCTTGTTTCAAAAATAGGCAGTGTGGCCTTTTTTTAAAAAAAAAACATATTAAAGTTATCTGCCAGTCACTTAGGATCCAGCTGTAATTTTCTGCAGTAAATCATAACGAGATCATATTATGGAGAGGTCAACAGCAGTTTAGGTTGCAAACTAGCTTCCATTCTGTCTCATCTCCATTCTCTCCCTAACTTTTCCCAGGATAGGGATTGTCCTGAAAAGATTATGATTCACGGGGAGGACAGCAATTCCTGCCTTATGATTCCCAACAGGAGAGGACAAACACTTCAAATTACAAGAGTTTTTTAGTGATTCGCTGTTACTATTTTTAATCAAGTATCCCAGGATTCTTTAGCCACTTTTCACACAGGAGTAAACCCTTTACAATGTTAACAAATTCACACATGCTCACACATCTGCACACTGGACTGCACAAAGTTTTATGCTTGAAGAGGTGAAAAAGCCTAGTGAACTGTCCAGCTTAACAGTTCAGCACTTAACGTTTTATGCACATAGAAGTTTGAGATGCTAAACTGGTTGATTACTAGGCCATTTACTTTTTCAAACATAAAAGTGTCTGTGGTTCCATAAGGCGGGGGCTTCCTCCCAGCACCATGCAAAGCTTGTCCTGGACTCCTTGGCAGTTGCCATGTGGAGCTCACAAGCTCCTGCTCCTCACCTCTGCAGCAGAAGGGCATCCCAGGAACTCCACACAAAATGGAAGTCTCCGCTACTTCTCTCCCCTTTCATTGCTGTGTTCTGGAGCCCAGCAGGAGGGCAGTGGGACTCCGCTCTCCAGCAGAGCTTCAGGTGCACAAAGCCTTCAAAGTACGAACACCAGCCCCAGCCCCACACCTCCCTCAGTGTCTTTTCTGTTTTAAAGAGCCAAGAGCCCTTCTCCTTTGTCCGGCTTAGGACATGTATTTATATGGATTAACAAGAAGGGTAGCTCTGGAGATCTGTACATGAAATGAAGTACAAAGCACAGAGTGAACTATGCAGTCTGCCTTTGAAACTGCAGTTACCAGCATAGCACCATAAAAATCCCAGCACTTAATGGGAACTGGAGTGTTAGCAATCCCAGCACCGGCTGTCTATCAGGCCATATCTTCTGGACCAGCAAATACAAGTTTTAAATGAACAAAGTCTACTATATTAACTCACAGCAGCATTCAGAAAGGTATTTTCTGTGAGTTAACAATCATTTATTTCCATCACCGAATGTATTGAGACAAAGTTCCTCCTCTATCTTGGTGGGTCCTGCGCTTATTGGCGGATTTTCTTGCCTCAGAGATTCACCATGTGGGTTGGGGAACAGCCCAGAGACCTTCCCCTCTGGAAGAACCCACAGTCCAGGTCAATTGGGAGGTTTGGGGGGAACCCGGGCCCGCCCTCTACTCCGGGTTCCAGCCCAGGGCCCTGTGGACTGCAGCTGTCTATAGTGCCTCCTGTAACAGCTGCATGACAGCTACAACTCCCTGGGCTACTTCCCCATGGCCTCCTCCAAACA
>NW_020664859.1:1397193-1416616 GCF_002925995.2 Terrapene triunguis | reverse complement strand
GGAATGAGATGAGTGGATGGGGGATGCCTCCCTATTTGCTTGGGAGGAGGAAGAAAATGACTCCTTCTCTAATGGTGGGGCTACCCTAACTGGAGATGTAGGGTAAGCTTGAGTATTGACCACCACTAGAGCTGAAAAGCTGATTGGCGCCATGACTGTACTGGTAATCAGTACTGTACAGGACACTCTCACAGGCAAGGATAGTAATGATGACTTGGGCTGTGTGGTCAATGCAAGATTACTTGGTACTGAAAATAACTTTGGTGCCGAGAAAGTCTGTGCCAGGGGGCTCTGTTCCGCAGGGGTTGGCACCAGTCTCGTGGACACTGGGGTCACTGGCTCCACATGCACTGATGTCAATAGAGAGAGGCTGGGACCAGGCAAACTGTGGACTGCTATCTGAGACAGTACCATATGTGCTCAATGACTGAGTTTTGCCAGAGTGTCACAGGAATCCAATTCAGGCTACAAACTACCTTTTGGATCTATGCCTCCTTTTACTAGGTGTTAGAGCTGTGTCCCCCCTCAGATCAGATCACTGGGTGCAGGAGGACTTCAATGCTCTGCTAGGCTCAATGAATGAAATTTTATTGACCAGTGAGCACAGGAGCTTGGAGTTCATCCACATCTCACAAAAACACTGATCAAGGAAATCTGTGTTCTGGTCTACAAGGCCCCTGCTTCTGAGGCAGCTCTTATTGAGTTCTCCAGGAGAAAACACTAAAGACAGGCCTCCCTTGCCTTCTGCATCCTCCTAGAGGTGTAAGAAAAGAAAAAATTACACTACACCACTGTACAACTATACTAATATTACTATCAAACTCTCTCATATTGCATGTATACACATACGCATACACGCAGAGGACCAGTCAAGTTGCATAGCGTGCTGAGAAGTTCCATCTCGCAGACACAGTTGGCCATGACTCAGTGGACAATTCTGGCAAAAAGAATCCAATCTTACATGCATGGGACACATGTGTACCAGAAGTGGAATCTATGCAGACAATCTCTTAAACTGTATTTAAGCCAATTTAACAGATCTGTTAATAAAACACAGAGTAGGTTATTCACTAAACTAATGAGAATGTGCCCTTCCAAGAACAAATCCATGAGCAACAGTTTTTGCTCTACCTCTAGGATGGCAATGAACGTTCAGGAAAATAGAGCAGAAACTCAAGAGAGTTGCAAAATTATGCCCTCCAAATCTAAGTGCCAGGTGGCAATTTTAATGTGTGCTTAACAACTTACCAAATTAAACACAGAGGCAGATAAGTTACTTTGATTGATCCAGAAGAGCTCAAAACATTCAAAAACCAGTCAGAGAACACTTCAACCTGCCTGGTCACTCAATTACAGACCTAAAAGTCACAATTCTCCAGCAAAAAAACCTTCAAAAACAGACTCCAACAAGAAACTGCAGAATTGGAATTAATTTGCAAACTGGACACCATTAAATTAGGCTTGAATAAAGACTGGGAGTGGATGGGTCATTACACAAAGTAAAACCTATTTCCCCGTGCTAATTTTCCCCCTACTGTTACTCACACCTTCTTGTCAACTGTTGGAAATGGGCCATCCTGATTATCACTATAAAAGTCTTTTTTCTCCTGCTGAGTATAGCCCACCTTAATTGATGACTCTCGTTATAGTTAGTATGGCAGCACCCATTTTTTCATGTTCTCTGTATATATATTTTCCACTGCATGCATCCGATGAAGTGGGTTTTAGCCCACGAAAGCTTATGCCCAAATAAATTGGTTAGTCTCTAAGGTGCTACAAGTACTCCTTGTTCTTTTTGTATTCAGTAAGGGTCTGTCAACGCAATTTGCATGTTACTCGAAGTGTAATAGAGTCACAGCATTCATATGGCTTGACTACCATATAAAATATTGGTATTCAAAATACCAGTGGGGGAAAAACAGCATTCAAATGATAAAGTGATTAACTAAACAGATTTAATGGGGACAGGTAATTTGGCCCTTTGCAATTAGCCAGGAAGAACGCTTTGCTTGACAAATACCAGAGGATTCATGGTTACGGTATGATCAGAAACTGTAGAAGTCTAAACTGAGCCCAAGACAGACAAGTTTTTTTAAATAAATACTACGTGAGGGAAAGAGACTGCCTCAGTTCAGAAACATTGCAGTATAGTCGGTATCAAAGCTTTATCAAGAGGACTGGAAACAGCAAGGACATATGGGACCAGATGGCTGCTTACCAATGACATGAAATGTAAACTATCAACCAAAAGACTGGCAATTGCTACCAGTAATTTAAAAGTGGACACTTAAAGCTCCAAGACCCAGGAAGCAAACTTTGAAGTGTTTAGTAAAATGAGAACACTTCTTCAACCAGATGAAGTATACGTATCTGTGATGAATCATGTCCTAGATACAATGGCATTGTGCTGTATAGCACAGCATGCCAGTGTATAAAAGGATCCTTCCTGGACAGCTGAGTTTGGTTGGCAAATACTGCTTAAATATAGCTCAGGCAGAGGGCAGAAAATATCTTCCATGGTTTATTATATCTATTTTGCACTGAGTACATACCGTACAGCAGTTAGAGGAAGTGTCAGACCCAATATATACATCTAAAAATCAAAGCCAAAAGAGCCACAGGATAGAACTGAAGGCTAAATTTCTTCAGCTGTTCCATTTTGCATCCACACCATGCACCCTGTAACTCCTGAGGGCATTCTGCACCAAAAATATTAAAATTCTGCACGCAATATTTTAAAATTCTGCAAAACTCTGCAAATTTTATTTGTTAAATAAATGTGGAGGCTCCAGCATGGTAGTGGGGAGCACAGGCAACTGGCTGCACAGAAGTGGAAGATCACTGTGTAGCCCCCCCCACACACACACACACCCCGGGCAGGAGCGCCGCCAGCTTTTCTGCCGCCCTAGGCGGAGGAAGGTCCCGCCCCGAAATGCAGCCCCCCACAGAGGCGGCGGAAGGTCCCGCCGCCGAAATACTGCCGCGGTCGCCGCCCCCCAAATTGTAGCGCCCTACGCGACTGCCTAGGTCACCTAATGGGTTGCGCCGGCCCTGACCCCAGGACATGAACTCAGCAGTGAGGCTGCACCCAACCCTGACAAGGCACAAGGAGAGGGCCTGCTCCAGAAACACCCCAGGGCCCTGCCCCTCCATGTGGGCAGGCAGGCTCAGCAAGGCAGGATCCAAGTGTGGAGGGGATTAGTGTGGGGGATCCAGGTGTGGGTTGAGAGGGTTCTGTGTGGGGCAATCTGGATGTGGGCAGCTCAGTGGGGGATACGGGTGCGGGGGGGGGATCTGGATGAACAGGAGCTTGTTGGGGGGTTCTGGGTTCAACGGCAATGGGACTCTGCAGGGGGTCCAGGTGAAGGTGGTTAGGGCTCAGCGACGGGGAGGGTGTCTGGGCATGGGGTGGGGGGATAGAGCTTGGCAGGGAGGTCTGGGTGTCGGGGGCTCATTGGGGGCTCCAGACACTGGGGGAGTGGAGCTCAGTGTGTGTGTGGGGAAAATCCAGGTGCAGCTGGTTGGGGCTCATTCTGGTGGGGATCCGGGTGGTTCGTTGGGGTGGTCCAGGTGTAGGGGGAGAGGGGCTCATCATGGGGGTTCTGAGTGTGTGTAGGGGGTGAGGCTTGGCAGGAGGGTCTGGATATGAGGGGGTCTGGATGCACGAGGGCTAGGCAGATGGGGGTGCATCTCCCTGTACAGGGATCCCTCCCCATGCAGCTGAGGAGCAATGGGTTCAGGAAGTGTGAGTGTGTGTGTGGGGGGGAGTTTGCATAGCTTCCTGCAGCTGGGGGAGAAATCTGGGGGTGGGTCTGACCTGGCCCCGAATGCCGGGAAGAGGAAGTCCTGTCCTCCCCAGCCCAGCCGGGACTAGCAGCTGAGCCCGACCCAGGGTAGGAGCCACCAGGCGGATTCCTTCCCCAGTCCCTCCTCCTGCCCCACAGTGATTTACCTCTCTGCTGGCTGCCCTGGGCACCCAAAACATACTGCTGGGGAGGGTCACATGACTGCTCTTGTGACTTCCCTTTGCTTCCCCATCAGAAAGTCATTTTTCTGCAGGGAAGCAAAGAAATCTGTGGGGAACATAAATTCTGTGCATGCGCAGTGGTGCAGAATTCCCCCAGGAGTAACTCTTCAAAGGCATGAAGGACAAAATGGTTGCATCCCTCCTTCAGCTCCGTCACAGTTCGAAGCCCATGCTTGCTGAGCACTCTGAAAGCAGGGATGGATGGTGGGTAATGCGATCCGCACAGACTATGACATCTTGAAGAACCACAATTAGCGTAGGTTAAGTAACTGTTCTCTCTTCTTCGAGAATGTCAGTGTGGATTCCCCTATAGGTGACTGGCAAGCAGCAGCATCCTTGGATGGTGGGACTGAGGTGTCACAGCGGATCAGGGAAATGAAGATTGGAGCACTGCTCATCCAAACTTGGCATTTGCCCTGGCTGCCATGTCAAGCACATGACGTTTAATGAAGGTCACAGGATTACTCCACACAGCTGCCGTGCAAATCTCCACGATCAGCACATTTCTGAAGTAAGCCAACAATGCTGCCTGTGCTCTGGTGGAGTGTGCATTTATGTTAGGCGGAAGAGACACACCAGGCAGCTGCTACCAGATGGATGTGCACTGTGTGATCCACTTTAAAAGTTTCAGGGAAGAGACTGCCTGGCCTTTCACAGATTCATACGTTCTGAGGCCAGAAGGCCAGACCACTCTGCCCTTTGTGCCCTCACATGGGAGAGTGAGGAGGCACAGGACAGACACTTGCACAGCCCAGACACTGCTAGCCAAAAGAATCTAGTCTCACAGGCATAAGGCACATGTGCCCCTTGCAATGGAAGCCATACTGACACGTACTGGAAGAGCTGAACATTCTTTCCATGTCAGTGGGACAATCATAACTGCACAAGTCACTTTGTTAGGATGATTTCCAGCCTAACTGGCTGTCACTTACAATTAGAGAGATTAAAATGGCCCTAAGAAGTTACAAATTGGTTGTTACTTTTACTCTCTGCTTGTTTCACAAAATGGCAAAGCAAGAAATATCCAGTAGTCTAGTGGGGATTATAGGTTAATTTTAAATGTACTGATGTTTTAAGCTGTGACACAATGCAAAGTTCATCATAAGAACATATAAGAACAGCAATACTAGGTCAGACCAATGATCCATTTAGCCTAAACTCCAACCTTTTGACAGTGGCCAGTGCCAGATGCTACAGAGGGAATGAACAGAGCTGTGCAATTTCAAGTGATCCATCCTCCATCATCCAGTCCCAGGTTCTGCCAGTTGAAGGTTTAGGGACACCCGGAGCATTGGCTTGTGTCCCTGGCCATCTTGGCTAATAGCCATTGATGGACCTATCCTCCATGAACTTCTCTCATTATTTTTGAACCCACTTATACTTTTGGCCTTCACAACATCCCTTGGAAATGATTGTGTGTGACTGTGTGTGAAGAAGTACTTCCTTAAGTTTCTTTTAAACCTGCTGTTGATTATTTCATTGGGTGATCTCTAGTTCTTGTTTTATATGAAGGGGTAAATAACAATTCACTTGGTCAATACAATTCATAATTTTATAGACCTCTATCGTACACCCCCTTAGTCGTCTCTTTTCTAAACTGAATAGTCCCAGTCTTTTTAATCTCTCTTTGTATAGAAGCTGTTCCATGCCCCCAATCATTTTTGTTGCCCTTCTTCAAAGTACTTGGTCCAAAGCACACAACTGAAATTCAATACGAGCTGTTTGCCTAACTCTCTTATCCTTTGAAAACCCCAACCACATTGGTAGCAATGGGTTGCATGGAAACAGACACATTTCTGTAAATAGTTTTAAATCTTATAAATGAGCATCATAGCACAGAGGTTTTATAAATTTACCAGTACTTAGAACATTATTTTATTTTAAAACTGGTTTAGTTTTATAGTCCAAGAAGAACAAACAGTAAGGGAAGTTTCCTCCCACCCACTATCAATCCAATTAGTAATCTAAACTAATTCAACCAAGGCAATTCACAAGAAATTTCTCAGGATAAAAACTTGGGAACACCTAAATACTGAATAATTTGCTATTAGGCAACACAGCAAGATAAGCAAACTACAGATTCATTAGGTCATCCTGCATGCAGATTCCATTTGGTGTGATGTGATTCTGTGCAAGGTTACTAAATTCAGTATTGCTCCCTGTCCCTGCAAACCCCCTCTCTCAACAAATATTTGAAGCAGATTTCACCGTGCACGTACAACAGTACCTTTGGGACTCAGTGGTATCAATTACATTTCATTCCATTCCCCCACCCCATTTATCTTACCTATGCACACTCATTCTTTGTACTTATGAAATTGTTACTCCCTTGTGACCCTAGCTAAAGTGGAATAATCAGGGGCAAATTCTTATCTCTGACAGGAATTCTCTGTTCTCAAATTTACTGGTGTAAATCCAGCAGTACTCCACTGAATTCAGTAGAATTACTTGGAAAATATATCAGTGTAACTGAGATCTGAATCTGGCCCTTAGACATATTTTCTGAGCACTGGAAATTAAGCAAATGGCCCAGGAATTGTTTCTTACCCCCCTGCTGAAGGCTGCCAAGAATCTTCTCACCCAGCAAATGGATCAGTCTAGTCACAACCTGGAAGGGGGAAAGAAATGAACATTTCAGACTGAATGCATTAAAATAAAATATCCTAACAGATAATGGAAAAAATTAAGAGAAGGGCTTAAATAGAACATTGCTGAGAATTGCTAAGGGTTTTACAAAGCACAGTTTCTCCATGGGAAGCAATTACTTCCACTCTGTCATATAGTGACAGCTCATTTTTCTTGTATAAAGTTACCTGTGTCATTTTTATTTTACACTAACCTTTAAAACTTAAAAAAAATAGGTCATTTACAATCTATTCTGCTATAAAAAAAAAGAACTTTTCTGGAAAGACTGTCACATTTTCACTATATCTCCAATGTGCACATACTGTGAGTATTTCAGAAATAAAGTGTCTTGTGGTAGTTATTGAATACCATCTCATTTGTATACTGTACTATCACCCTGGTCCATACTCAGATCAGATTCCTCATATACAACAAGGTGTTATGGGTGAAGAGGTGGAACACACACATATTCAAAGCCCTGTATACGTCCTGGCAAGCTGAATTACCTTCATGAAACTGATCTGGAGGCACAGGAAACAGGCATGGGCTCATTCCAAGGACCAGATTTTGATCTCAATAGAGTTACTTGGGATTTATACTGAGGTGAAATCAGTATCTGGCCCTTAATCTAATTTCAAAAGTGATAAATTTATCTTTACAAGAAATAATCAGTAGTTCCTAACAAGAGCAATAATGGAAAGCTAACAGTTGTAACACTAAGGAGTAGCTGAACCGGAAAATACTTCAGTTGGTTTTGACACTTATCAATTTATCACTAAGTAAAATAAAGGCAGTAACTGCCTTAGTAAAATTCTAGTAAACTATAACTGCTAATATGTAGTAAAATACAACCACTTGGATTTTTTAAATAAAAGCCATTTCCTGGTAAATAAAAGTAGCTCTGAACCTCATGAAGATGTTAAAGAGAAAACCACCCCTCATTTTGACTTGATTCATCAACAAGATAAATGCATTGTACACTATTGCTGTTTGTCAGACAAGAAGGAACTAAGTGGCAAGCGGAGCATGATTTTCTGTTGGCGTGTTGGTGTGTGACTGGCAGTTACACAGCCCCTCCGTCACTAGCATGCCAATATTAATGACATCTGTGAATGCCCCTTCCCTCTCTCCTCCCTCCATGTTGTAAAAATCAATAACTTGAAACAATAAAACATAAATTTCTCCCAAATGTAAGCACTTCAAGATTTAACCTTAAAGTGGAAAACCTTGTAAGACATCGCAGCTTGATAATTAGTATTGTTTTATGCATCCTGTCTAAAGCAGTTTTGTCCTAGGCAGCCAATACCATTGATTAAGCCTGCATAGTTCATGTATCAGGAGGTAGCCGTGTTAGTCTGTATCCACAAAAACAACAAGGAGTCTGGTGACACCTTAAAGACTAACAGATTTATTTGGGCATAAGCTTTTGTGGGTAAAAAACCTCACTTCTTCGCATCTGAAGAAGTGAGGTTTTTTACCCACGAAAGCTTATGCCCAAATAAATCTGTTAGTCTTTAAGGTGCCACCAGACTCCCTGTTGTTTTCATAGCTCATGGAATCCCATAATTTTAACAAATGTGAGCTTTAAAGAGCATTTGGAGAAAAACTCGGGGCATCTCCAACACAATATCAATTACTAATGTCAGAACTGAGAGTAATGGCTGAACTTCAGACAGGACCAACGTATTCGAACAATAAGTTTGCACAGAACTATATGTCTCCTACCTCCAGTATCAGGGACAGTCAAGGCAAATAGCCCATATAGAATATAATGGAAAAATAAGCATATATTACAATCAGAAGCCAGAGATGGAAGAGGCCCATTAAATCATCTTATCTCACCTCTCTACCAGTGTAGGTTTGTTCCCTAGTGTACATCTTATTCAATATAGCTTTCAAAGTCCCAAGTGATGGGATTCCCACCTCCCCCACTGGGAGAGTATTCCACAGTCCTAGTGTGAAGTATGGGCCCCATACGGTCAGTTGAATATTACAGAATATCAAAACAACATTCAGCTACAGGACAGATATTTAGACGTATGCATGCCAAGACAGGGTAGAGGAGATTTCAGGAACATTCCAGCCAATCCAAAGATGTTTTTTGACCTTGTATTCAAGCCACTCCCCAACTAAGCCCAGACAATCACATTGACAAAGCATCTTGAGGAAGCTTTCAAACAATCATACTTAGGGCCTATCAAATTTACAAACGTGAAAAATGCATCACAGACGGTGAAATATGGTCTTTTGTGTACTTTTACCCTATACTACACAGATTTCACAGGGGAGACCAGCATTTCTCAAAATGGGGTCCCAACTCAAAAGGGGGTTGCAGGGAGGGTCGCAAGGTTATTGTAGAGAGTTCGCAGTATTGGCACCCTTACTTCTGTGCTGCCTTCAGAACTGGGTGGCTGGAGAGTGGTGGCTACTAGGTGGGCAGTTCTGAAAGCAGTGCCACTGCCAGCAGCAGGGCAAAAGTAAAGGTGGCAGTACCACAACCCCCACTACAATAACCTTGGGACCCCACCACAAACCCCTTTTGGGTCAGGACCCCAACAGTTACAACACTGTGAAATTCCAGATTTAAATAGCTGATATCATGAAATGTATGATTTTTTAAAAAATCCTGCGACTGTGAAATTGAACAAAATGGACCATGAATTTAGTAGGGCCCTATTCATATTAGCAGTGACCTAAGGAGATTGCTTCGGTAAGTTACCTCTTACCATCAGTGTCCATAACTAACTCAATCTTCGAACCTTGCTCAGCAGAGAATACTAATAAAGCAGAACAGCATTTATTAATGTACAGTGGCTAAGTAATACTGGCTGTTGCTCACAAAGGAACTGACTGCCAAGCTCATTTATTTTGGAATCTCAGCTAGAATTAAAAATCAACTAACTCTGCAGCAAATATAACAAAGTTTACTACTCACCCAGCCACAAGCTGAACCTGCTGCAGTACTACAGCTCCTAGGTTTGCAATTGTGGATTTTGGTTTTCCACAGCTAAACCCAATCCTGCTAACTGCTTCAACTGTAGAAAAAATTCCTTCTACAGTGAAATCTATTAGACAGTGAAACCGCCTCCCAAGAGAAATGCCCCATGACTTGAGAATTTTTTTAAGATAATGTCTATACATACTGTATTCAGTTAGCAGGCATGCTGGAGTATCAATTCGCACCTACAAAATATGAATCTACTATAACAGTTATGGAGTTTCTATTTAACCATATTTTGCACTTCTAATGCACCTTTCACCTGAGGAGCTCAAGGAGGTTAGCAAACGACTAATGTCTTGATTCCCAGTCTGCTGCTCCTACCACCAGGAGACATGATTTGCCTTATTAGTTAAATCAATCCTTACACCCCTGGAATAGCTGTGAAAAAATTGTTTTTCCAATGCCCTGTGTGAGAGAAGCAGGCTGCTTACCATCATAGGATGAGTCACCATGCTGCTGTCATGGAAACATACAAGAACATCAATTCTGGATCTAAGATAGGAACTGATCTGAGATTTCCTTGGAGTTTTAAAATATGCCAAGCATTTTCTCATAAAAAGGTACTGTGCTCTTTAGAAAAAGACTTGGCCCTCAGTCTTCTGAGATGCCAATATAAATCACAGCTGCTGCTATTCCCAACCTGAGACTTGAGCTCTTTGAGATTCCTCAGAGCAGTCAAAACATGCATTGTAATAGCCTCCCACAGCAAAGAACGTAGTTAATGCAAAGCCCGTGGGAAGAATTCTAATACTAACGGTGAAGAAATTCTCAGTTAATTTCCAACCACCTTTATTCTGCACCACAATGACAACACGACTTAGTCAACTCATTCCCTCAGGTCCAGGAGCAATTCTGGCCAAGTGCAACCAGGGAACCACTGGTTTCTTCTCTGGTAGAGAGCGGAATGACAAGGAACAAACCATTCCTGCTCCTCCTGAGAAATGAGTAGCATGAGGAGCTGGAGCTGCTATACTTCCCCCAGGAGAGGAGTAGAGAGCAAGTAGCAGAGCAGCCTTGTTTTTAAGAAGAGAGATGGGGCATCAGGGACAGGGAGCCCAGGGGCAGGGAGCTGGGAAGCAAAGGGCCTCCTGAACGCTCAGGACAGTACAATTGGCCTAAAGGAGGCTACAAGAGTCTAGAACTTTTCAGCACATCTAGGGCTGCCTCTATATTGACAGAATTGGGACTTGTAACTTTCCACCAGGGCTACCTCACTATGCATAGCAACGGTAGATCCTGTAGGGAAGACAGGGCTCAGCCATTTTTAACACAGATTACAAGTTAGATGGCATGGTGGGAAATACACCTGAGTCTTCTTGTACACTACAGATTCCAGCATCACTGCCACCAGCAGAGCTGAACCAGTGGTGAATTTTGGGCTCCATTTTTGAAAATGTAGACAAGACTTAGAAATCTCAGTGAGGTGGTTCAGAACAACTCTTTTAAAGATTGTCAAACTGAATGCTACTACAGTTATGATCCAGGGAACTCCTTTTCATGGAGGTGGTTAAGAAATATACCCAGGGTAAAAATTCTCAAAAGCACGTGGAGTGACTTAGGAGCTTAAGTCCCATTTTCAGGAGTGACTTTGGGACTTCAGAGACTAAGGTCATGTCTACACTACAAAATTAAGTTGACTTAAGTAATTAAAACAACAAAGAGTCCTGTGGCACCTTATAGACTAACAGATGTATTGGAGTATAAGCTTTCATGGGTGGTGGAGCGCTTCCACCAAATTAACTGTCATGGTGGGGCACTGACAGCTGGAACCCCATGGAGGAGGGGGCTCCAGCTGTCAGCCCCACGTGGGGGGGGGGGCTCCTGCTGTCAGTCAACAGGTGATGTAAGCAGTGCAGTGTCGACACGGACACTGCGTCACCCTAACTACATAGACCTAAACGCTACACTTCTAGTGGGCACAGAGATATTAAGTCGACGTAGTGGGCGACTTACATTGGTGGGAGTTGCATTTTACCTAAGCAGCGTTATATCAACCTAACTCTGTAGTGTAGACGAGGCCTAAGTCCCATTGACTTTCAATGACACTTTGGCTCTTAGGTGCTTTTGATAACTGTACCCCTAATGATTTGGCAATGTGCTTTCGAGCACTGCAAAATTTTAAACAGAAGCCTAATATCCAAATGCTCCCAGCCCAGGCCCTCTTAATATGTTCGTAGATTAACCCCACCAGCTCTCCTCCTCTGAGCTGTATATTTGCCTACTCTCAGCTGGCTTACTTCAACTTCAGAACTGAACACCCTTCAACACAGTGGGCTAAACAGTACTTCAATTATATATAATTTGTTCCAGTTATAATACAAGTGCACAGCTGTGCACTCCATCCATCCCATATGATTTCAATTTCATTGCTATCCCTCTTTTCCAGAGCTCTGTTTAACAGCTACTCCAGTCCCTACGCTCGACTATCTGCACTGTTATATTTCAAGGAACCTGTAATTCTCTAGGTCCATTTCCATCTATGAGTTACCTACATGATCTTTCAAGACCAGAGTTTTAGCTAAAAAAATTTCCACTCATCTGTGAAATTTAATTTGCTTTACTGTAAACCATCCTGAAAAATCATTCTAATGAGAATTCAGTTCTAAAAAATGTATCAGTGGGAAATGTTGTCTTTTCTTTGTTTCATCTATAGTTTGGACTTCTGGGAAAATTTACAACTTGTTTAGCACTGATGGTGCTAAACACATCTACATTTAATTTTCCACTTTAGATAACTTAATTTTTAAAAATACTGCTCACTGATCATTTCCATAAAAAACATCCCAACAGTAGATTTCCACATACAGAGACCAACACTATTAATTTACTGGCAGTAAGTTGATTCACAGCAGAAAAGCAATCTTCATTTAAAAAAATACAAACTAATGATAATGAATAGAATTGTATCCCAGAAAAGTTGCGCTCTTTGTCCTATAAAAGAAATACATATCACTTTACAGCAATTTTTGTGTAGGAAAAATTACATTGCTATGATATTTTAGAATCAGTCCCTACCTGATGCTTTCGACAGAAATAAGTCTTTGGCAGTAGCAATCATTTTTCATTGGTTAAATCTCAAGCATAGAAGAATCACATGATATTAGGAGTGTACCTGCCCTAGCCAATATTTCAGAACTTTCACCTCTACCTAGAAAAGTAGGTTTCACCTGAAAGAGTGGCTAAGCTTTGCTCAGAACATTGACATTAACAAATGCAAGTTCAAGGTGAGCATACATCTCCTCCCAAAGCTGCCCGATGGATAGACATGGCCATGTAATGGCACAGACTTGCTGGGTCACAAACTAAACTAATTGAATTTAAGATTAGAAGGGACCATTACAATCATCCAGTTTACCTGCATAGCACAGGCCAGTGATTCCTGCACCAAGCCCATAACTTCTGGTTGAGCTAGAGAATATCTTTTAGAAAGAGACACCAGTCTTCATTTAAACACTCCAGGACCAAAGGACAAAGAATCCACCACATCTTTAGGTACGTTGTTCCAATAGTTAATTACCCTCCACTTAAAATCTGCACTCATTTGTACACACCACACGATCCATTGTCTACAGCCAAGCTCTAAGATATAACCACATTTGCTCCAATCCCTCAGATAGAGACAAGCACCTACAAGATCTCTATCAAGCATTCTTAAAACTACAATACCCACCTGCTGAAGTGAAAAAACAGATTGACAGAGCCAGACGAGTACCCAGAAGTCACCTCCTACAAGACAGGGCCAACAAAGAAAATAACAGAACACCACTAGCTGTCACCTTCAGCCCCCAACTAAAACCTCTCCAGCGCATCATCAGAGATCTACAACCTATCCTGAAAGATGATCCTTTACTCTCACAGATCTTGGGAGACAGACCTGTCCTCGCTTACAGACAACCCCCCAACCTAAAGCAAATACTCACCAGCAACCACACATCACTGAACAAAAACACTGATCCAGGAACCTATCCTTGTAACAAAGCCCGATGCCAACTCTGTCCACATATCTATTCAAGTGACACCATCATAGGGCCTAATCACATCAGCCATACCATCAGGGGCTCGTTCACCTGCACATCTACCAATGTGATATATGCCATCATGTGCCAGCAATGCCCCTCTGCCATGTACATTGGCCAAACCGGACAGTCTCTACGCAAAAGAATTAATGGACACAAATCTGACATCAGGAATCATAATACTCAAAAACCAGTGGGAGAACACTTTAACCTGTCTGGCCATTCTATGACAGACCTGCAGGTGGCTATCTTAAAACAGAAAAACTTCAAAAACAGACTCCAACGAGAGACTGCTGAGCTGGAATTGATATGCAAACTAGACACAATCAACTCAGGGTTAAATAGGGATTGGGAATGGCTGAGCCATTACAAACATTGAATCTATCTCCCCTTGTAAGTATTCTCACATTTGCTTCTTATCAAACTGTCTGTACTTGGCTATCTTGATTATCACTTCAAAAGTTTTTTTTCTCTTACTTAATTGGCCTCTCAGAGTTGGTAAGACAACTCCCACCTGTTCATGCTCTCTGTATGTGTGTATATATATCTCCTCAATATATGTTTCACTCTATATGCATCCGAAGAAGTGGGTTGTAGCCCACGAAAGCTTATGCTCTAATAAATTTGTTAGTCTCTAAGGTGCCACAAGTACTCCTGTTCTTTTTGCAGATACAGACTAACACGGCTGCTACTCTGAAACCACCTCCCTAAGTAACCCATTCCAGTGCTTCACCACCCTCCTAGTGAAAAAGTTTTTCCTAATATCCAACCTAAACCTCCCCCACTGAAACTTGAGACCATTACTCCTTGTTCTGTCATCTGCTACCACTGAGAACAGTCTAGCTCCATCCTCTTTGGAACCCCCTTTCAGGTAGTTGAAAGCAGCTATCAAATCCCCCCTCATTCTTCTCTTCTGCAGACTGAACAATCCCAGTTCCCTCAGCCTCTCCTCATAAGTCATGTGCTCCAGACCCCTAATCATTTTTGTTGCCCTCCGCTGGACTCTTTCCAAGTTTTCCACATTCTTCTTGTAGTGTGGGGCCCAAAACTGGACACACTACTCCAGATGAGGCCTCACCAATGCCGAATAGAGGAGAACGATCAGGTCCCTCGATCTGCTGGCAATGCCCCTACTTATACAGCCCAAAATGCTGTTAGCCTTCTTGGCAACAAGGGCACACTGTTGACTCATATCCAGCTTCTCGTCCACTGTAACCTCTAGGTCCTTTTCTGCAGAACTGTTGCCTAGCCACTCGGTCCCTAGTCTGCAGCAGTGCATGGGATTCTTCCGTCCTAAGTGCAGGACTCTGCACTTTGAAGCAGTCTGGCCAAGAGCTTCTCAGCCCTGGAAACAGGCAAACCTCTGGCCTTTCTTTTGGCATCATAACTGGGTATATGTCCAGGGCAGCTGCCCTTTACAGGGAATTAGGGCCCAGTCTGCCCATGAATGCCTTATGAAGGCCGCACCTGGGGGTAACTGACTGGCCCAGGTGGCAGATTAGCAAACAAGCAGCTGGACTAGGGTTACCATATGTCCGTATTTTCCCAGACATGTCCGGCTTTTTAGTTGTTAATCGCCGTCGGGGAGGATTTTTTAAATACATAAAAACGTACGGAAAATATGGACGTATGATAACCCTACCCACTGCCCCCTCTCCTCTTGGGGTGTCAGCTCGCTGCAGCCTGTGGATTGCAACCTCCCCTCCCCCCAGTGCTGCTGCAACCCCGCGCCCCACGGCTAGGAGCGGTGGCGTCTCTGCAGCCAGCTGCAGGTCGGGGGGACCCGCGGCCACTTCTCCCTCCTCCAAGCATCCCCCACAGCTCTGGTAGAGCCTCAGTCTCTCCCCTCCACCCCGGCTGTGCAAGGAGTCCCCCCACCAGCGGTCCGTGCAGCCAGGGCTGCCTTCCCCTCCATCCCCCCCGCGGAGCCACTGCCCGAGGGTCCTGGCGCAGGGGAAAGTTTCTTGGCGCGCGATGGCAACTCCCAGGAGCCCGAGCTCCCCGCCCTTCCCCCCCACCCCCAGGAAGGGCCCGCACTGCAGCGCCTCCCGCAGCCGCCCGGCCTGAGCTGCCACAGCCTTGCCGGGTCCGGCTGGGAGCAGGGTGGAGGCCCCCCTGAGCCCACAGGCAAGGCCCGGGCCACGCACGCAGCACTTCTCTGCTCCAGCCCGGCCAGAGAGGGAGCCCGCGGCTGGGATGCAGCCTCGCAGGTGGGAGGCTGGGATGCCCAGCTCGGGGCACGAAGCAACTTCCTGCTCTCCCGGCTCCGGCTGCTGCTGCGTGGGGGAAGCTCCCGGCCGGGGGCTGGAGAGCGGCGGGAGCCGGGAAAGTTGGAGCCCGGGGAGGAGGCAGCTGTTTTGAGTGGCTGGGAGGGAGAGGGGAGGAGGGGGAATGTGGCGCACTCAGGGGAGGAGGCGGGGCCGGGACAGGGATTTGGGGAAGGGGTCCAATGGGGGCAGGGAGGAGGTGGAGTTGGGGCGGGGACTTTGGGGAAGGGGGTGGAATAGGGGCGGGGAAGGGGCAGAGTTGGGGCAGGGCAGGGGGGCCCGTGGAGTGTCCTCTTTTTTCAATGTTCAAATATGGTAACCCTAACCTGGACCTAAAAAATGTTACCCCAAGCTCAGTTAGAAGGGAACTCCAAAGGAACACAGGAAGCTCCTGTGGAGAAGCTGTCTAAGGGAAGGCCTGAGCGAGAGGGCAGAGCAGAGGGCCTAGAGGGGGAGAGCCTAGAGTGTGAATCCACCAGAATAGAAAGCCTGTAAGAGGTGCTCCTAGAGAGGGGAGCCTCCTAGTTGGACGGCTGCAGTCAGCAAGCATCCAAGAGGGCCTAGTCTCAGCCAGGGGTTTCCCAGACACTGGCCAGAAGTCCAGCCTGGCAAGGATCACCTGTTATCCCAGGAGAAGAGTCACAGTGGGCGGACTTCCCTAGACACCTGATTCCAGAGAAGGATATTACTCCAGTGGAGGCAAGAGGCCTAACACCAGGGGCAGAGACTGGAACTGAGAGAACCCCTGGGGAAGAACCTGGGTAGTGGTGAGCCCTGAACTCAGGCGGGTGAGAGATGGACTAAAACATGACCCACTCACCCAGCTGAGATGTTGGGGGAGAAAGTTTTGTTTATGTTTTGCATTGGCTTTTCTATTAATAGATAAGATCCTCCACAACAGGGTGCTTTTTTGCACCTAGCCGTCTGGTCAGACTTTATGATACCCTGGGCTAGGGGGAAATCAATTAAAGGCTCTCCTGCAACACCATGCCTGCCGGCAAGGGGCCCATTGGGCCAACCCAGAATGATGGCAGTATAATTTGAGGGGACCCTGTCCCTTATTCCTTTTTCCCCAATCTGATGCGCCCCCCGCCCCCATGCAGGCATTGTACATGCTTCCAATATAACAGCTCTGCCAATGCAGCTTAGTCCTAACCAACAACCCCCATTTTTGTCCCAACACTGGTCCTCTCCAAACATTGCCAACCACGCCCAACGGTGCAGTATTGTTGGGATGTGCACAGAGAGACAAGGACAAAAGTTTAAAAGCCAGTAACCAACCCATTAAGTCAGCTTTATTTCAACCATGTTAAATGATAATTTACTGAATCCTATACTGCAGGATATTAGAGACCCTAGCACACATTGGTGGCTTATCCCATCTCCCTGTCATTTGCCTACCCATTACTCAAAAAAATCTGAAGAAACTGACTTGAGGGGCTGCCAAGGGTTTACTGGTAGGCAGGGCATAATTCAGATTATCGTGAAGTAGTAATACTGGCTGCCTTACCTGTACTAAGTTCCCATTATGTCTAGATCACTTCTATAGCATTTAGTTCAGGCCTGTTAAGAACATTTGTAGAGAGCAGCCCAGATGTTGTTTTTCAAATGGGACAGACAGCAGCTCAGAGAACATGAACAAAGGCAAGCAAACATTTAGCCTGTGAGATACCCTACTTGTCACAAAACTGAGTAGCCTCAGAAGAGATTTCACATGAAAACTTCCAATGGTTTGACAACAGCAATGCCAAAACAAGTACTAGCTGTTCACTCTCTGATTGCCCACAACCATTCCTAGCACCTTCGCAAGTACCAAAGGCAGAGAGGTATCAAAGCACTGCCCGAGACCCACTGGACTTTGATTGCTTGTGATTTATTGTGTCTTGCAGAAAACTGTCAGTTTCCCAGTATCACTGTGACTGAGTACACCCAACATGCCTGCCTTATCTGGGAGCCACAGCTGGTGACTAAGGTTCAGCTGTAGGTTTTGCTTTCTCCTTTCTCCTCCCACCCCACCCCTCCTGTGGTAAAAAAGAATTGATTTTAATGGCTTGTGAGAACACACAGTATAGTGAATCCAGGAAAGCCAATGGCCTCTCCTGCCCTATTGAACATAGCCACCGTACCAAGCGTAATGAATGCACACAACAGTATACACATTGCTTGAGGGAAGTGTCTTGAGATAGGAGTACATCACTGAAATAACTGCACATGGCAGAAACCCCCAGGGAAGGCTTGATCCACTTAGGAAAAGTTTATAGTTGAAATATTCAAATGGGTGTAGTACGGCTCACCATCCCAGATGGAGGATGGTTTTGAACAGACTCAGAACCAAGCAGTACAGTTGTGAAACCACTCTAAACTCAAGTCCTAGATTAGTGCCCTAATCTCTGGCATCACACTCTTGCGTGGTGTCCTTTGCTACAAGTCATGTCGCTGGAATTCACTATGGCATGCCTGGAAGCAGATTCTAAAATAAGTAGATAAAATCCATTTCCTTTAAAAATGTTGAATGCATCATTTCTTTAAAGGGCACTAAAAGCTAATGAGAGGTCCAGAACGACATCTGTAGTTGTAGCGGTTTTTGTCCCAGAACAGCTGCCCCATGGAAAGCAGCAGCATTGCACATATGACCTTCTCTAATCACCTCAACCTAACCAGGAAAGTCCATCTTTAAGGGTATTTCCATCTCCATAAGCATGCAATCCTTGGCTGATGAGATATGCCCCATTGATCCTCTGCTGAGGCTGCCAACAGGAATGCCAAAAGCAATGGCAATTTTTCACTTGTCCAACTAGGTTCTCCACCAAAAGCAACTTATTTCACACAAGTCACTGAACACTCAGGAGAGGCTGTAACAACATTCAATCACTACACATCTGGACTGGATTCAAACTGGTAACCTAAAGGTGAAAGTATCCATATCTTATTATTCTTTAGGGGTCCTGTATTAATTAAGCAAATATTTAAACAATCAATTTACAAATACCTAGAAGATAATAAGGTGATACGTAACAGTCAGCATGGATTTGTCAAGAACAAATCGTGTCAAGCTTTCTTTGACAGGGTAACAAGCCTTGGGGATAGGAGGGGAAGCAGTAGATGTGGTATATCTTGACTTTAGTAAGGCTTTTGATACTGTCTCACATGACCTTCTTGTAAACAAACTAGGGAAATACAAGCTAGATGGAGCTACTATAAGGTGGGTGCATAACGTGTTCAAAGTCAAGCTGGAAGGGCATATCAAGTGGGGTCCCGCAGGGATCAGTTCTGAGTCTGGTTCTGTTCAATATCGTGATCAGTGATTCAGATAATGGCATAGAGCAGGGTGGGCAAACTTTTTGGCCTGAGGGCTGCATCGGGTTTCGTAAATTGTATGGAGGGCCGGTTAGGGGAGGGGGACGTGGTCCGGCCCCCACCTGCCTCCCCCCCCAGGACTCCTGCCCCATCCAACCCCTCCCCCCCCCGTTCCCTGACGGCCCCCCCC
>NW_020664859.1:1390565-1397093 GCF_002925995.2 Terrapene triunguis | reverse complement strand
CTGACTGCCCCCTGCTGCCTCATCCAACTCCCCCTCCTTCCTGACTGCCCCTCCGGGACCCCTGCCCCCATTCAACCCCATTTCCTGAGGTCCCTTCCAATCCTGATATTCTATGATTCTATGGAAGGGTTGCAAGTGCTTTGGAGGATAGGATTAAAATTCAAAATGATCTGAACAAATTGGAGAAATAGTCTGAAGTAAAAAGGATTAAATTCAATAAGGACAAATGCAAAGTACTTCACTTCGGAAGGAACAATCAATTGCACACATACAAAATGGGAAATGACTGCCTAAGAAGGAATACTGCAGAAAGGGATCTGGGGGTCATAGTGGCTCACAAGCTAAATATGAGTCAACAGTGTAACGCTGTTGCAAAAAACAAAACAAACAAACAAAAAAACCCCAATATCATTCTTGGATGTATTAGCAGGAGTGTTATCAGCAAGACACGAGAAGGAATTCTTCTGCTGTACTCCAAGCTGATTAGGCCTCAACTGGAGAATTGTGTCCAGTTCTGGGTGCCAAATTTCAGGAAAGATATGGACAAACTGGAGAAAGTTCAGAGAAGAGCAACAAAAATGATTAAAGGTCTAGAAAACATGATCTATGAGGGAAGATTGAAAAAATTGGGTTTGTTTAGTCTGGGAAAGTGAAGACTGAGAGGGGATGTAACAGTTTTCAAGTACACCTCTACCCCGATATAACGCGACTTGATATAACACGAATTCGGATATAACGCGGTAAAGCAGTGCTCCAAGGGGGGCGGGGCTGCGCACTCCGGCGGATCAAAGCAAGTTCAATATAACGCGGTTTCACCTATAATGCAGTAAGATTTTTTGGCCCCCGAGGACAGCGTTATATCGGGGTAGAGGAGTACATAAAAGGTTGTTACAAGGAAGAGGGAGAAAATTTGTTCTCCTTAACCTCTGAGGACAGGACAAGAAGCAATGGGCTTAAACTACAGCAAGCGCCGTTTAGATTGGACATTACGAAAAACTTCCTGTCAGGGTGGTTAAGCACTGGAATAAATTGCCTAGGGAGGTTGTGGAAATTCCATCATTGGAGATTTTTAAGAGCAGGTTAGACAAATACCTGTCAGGGATGGTCTAGATGATAATTAGTCCTGCCAGGAGTGCAGGGGACTGGACTAGATGACCTCTCGACGTCCCTTCCTGTCCTATGATTCCCATTGAAAGCCTATAGACTCACCTTAAATCTCTGCTTTCTTTGAACTTGAAACCTTTTGGCTTTGGCACAACAAACAGGGGCAGATCAGTCATCAACATCACCCTACCTCTTTCCTTTAGAACAAACACGTGGAGGGCGCTAGTCTATTTATCGCACCTAAAGCTGGGTACACAGTCTGTCATGAGGATTTCTTAAAGTGTCAACATCCTGCCTTTTCCAAAAACACCAACATTCAGTGCCAGACCTCCAGCACCCAGCTAGGATTTTCATACCATTCCAGCTCTCAGTTTGAAAGGCTGAGCGATTCAAGAGCCAGGAAGGGAGGCAGCTGACAGGAGAATTCTCTGTGCCAGCTGAGACAAGTCTGTTTGTTGGTAGCTTGGTAAAGGCTGTATGGCTCTGACCATTGGCGAGCCGGATCAGCCCTGCTGTTTGAAGTCTCTGAGTGGTTAATTGCTCCCTGCATTAGGCTTACCATTAACCAGACCTTAACCGTTAACACCGGTGGCCGGCCGGCTAGAGCAGCCCAGGCCATGTCGGGCCGGCTGGCCAGAGGGACCCCAGTCCCAGCCAGGCTGGCGAGACCCCGACCGTGGCAGACAGGCAGGACCCCAACCCCGGCGGGCAGGCCAGAGCAGGCTCCCGGCCGTGGCAGGTGGGCTAGCGGGACTCTGGCCGCGGCAGGCCGGGCTGATTAGAGCAGCTCCAGCTGCGGTGAGCAGGCAGGATTCCAGCCCCAGCAGGGGCCATCTGTGGGCTGGAGTGACCCCAGCCCCGGCCGCCTGGCGCCAGCCCGCCGGAGTGACCTCGGTTAACGTTTAAATGTTTAAACGATATTTTAATTGTTTAACCAGTTAACTTTTTAAACCGATATTTACATCCCTACTATACACTGTGGCTAGCTGAATGGCAGTGGCTTTTAATCATCCCCAAGTGGCATCCTTTTTGACAATAGTAGCCACATGCTAGGAGCATCCCAGGTAACATGGTATATTGAATTTAGATGTCTGGATGACACAAGAACAGCCTTAAAGAATATGCAAGAGACATCCAGTGGCCCCCAATGCCTAATAACTAAGGATACAATTTCATCACAGAGGTCACGTAACTTTAACGGACCTCTGAGACTTTTTAGGCTTCAGCCCCCGCTGCCTGCAGCAGCAGGACTGGAGGAGCTGTCAGCTGCTGCTCCCTGTCCCAGCGGCGAGGCATGGACTGTCAGTTCACTCCTCCCCCATGGACAGGTCGCGGACTTCCATGAAATTTGGTTTATTGCCCACAATCTGTCTATGACTTTTACTAAAAATAACCATGACAAAATCTTAATCTTACTAATAACCAAGCACAGGAATTCTAAAAACACCTTTCTACATAAGCACCAGTTTTTGCCATCTACTTAGAGACCAAGAAGATGAATTTTAAGCAGTAGAATTTTGGAAGCTTTGCTGGAGCGGCTTGATAAAATACTCCCATAACAATAATACCAATACAAAACAATATCCGTGGTATCTAAATGCAGGAACACACATTCTAAATTCAGAGAATAATCTCATAAAACACTTTCACAGGCTTTGGGGAAGGGACAACATATAAATATTTTAAGCATTTTTGCTACATTTGTGATACAGTCCAATTTTTAAAAAATAATACACAGCCAGATACAGCGGCGAACAGCAGAGGCTAACAGAGGGAGTTTGCCTGGGAGCTGTCCGAGAGGAGGTATGCTAAGTGCTGCATTAGCGGGGCTGTGTTGGTGAGTATCTGAGTGTCTGTTGCTGGGACAGTTTGTCAGTTTGACCCTGTGCTTGATTGCTTGCTTGTTTGTTTGAAAAGTGTGAATTGGGAGTGCTTTGTTCCAGGTGGGCCTTGAGTGGGCCTGACTGGTATATAAGGGCAGTCAGCAGTGAACCAGCTGAGCGGCGAACAGCAGAGGCTAACAGAGGGAGTTTGCCTGGGGAGAGCGCACTGAGGCTTTCATCTGTGGGTTTCTCTGACTAGGTACTGCAACAGCTGAGGAAGCTCTTAAGAGGAAGGTGATATGGAAAGTGAGCGATCAGCTGTTGTAACCTGCACAGGTTGTGCCATGTTTGTCTTTCTTCCACAGGACAGAAGCGACTTTGTCTGTACAAAGTGCAAGCTGGTCTCCATATTGGAAGAGAAGGTTCGAGGTCTGGAGAAATGAGTATCGACTCTGCGTTGCATAAGGGAAAATGAAGATTTCCTGGACAGACGTCAGGAGATGCTTCTACGGTCACAATGTTCTGAAGATTCAGAGCAGGCGCAGCAGGGACAGAAGGATGGTGAAGAAGTTTGGCAGCATGTGACCTCCAGAAGGAGAAAGAGGAGCGTCCATGTACCAGCAATGGAGATACAGGTGAGCAATCGTTTCCATGTTCTCTCCACAGGTACTAATGCGGAGAGTGGACTAGATGACACAGCTGAAGGAAGGGAGCAGAAGGAGACTCCACCGATTGGAAGGCAAACGATGCACTGTCCTAGGGATGAGGGTTCCACAACCACCACTCCCAAGAGGAGAAGGAGGGTGGTGGTGGTCGGGGACTCCCTCCTCAGGGGGACTGAGTCATCTATCTGCTGCCCCGACCGGGAAAACCGAGAGGTCTGCTGCTTGCCAGGAGTTAGGATACACGATGTGACGGAAAGACTGCCGAGACTCATCAAGCCCTCGGATCGCTACCCCTTCCTGCTTCTCCACGTGGGAACCAATGATACTGCCAAGAATGACCTTGAGCGGATCACTGCAGACTATGTGGCTCTGGGAAGAAGGATAAAAGAGTTTGAGGCGCAAGTGGTGTTCTCGTCCATCCTCCCTGTGCAAGGAAAAGGCCTGGGTAGAGACCGTCGAATCGTGGAAGTCAACGAATGGCTACGCAGGTGGTGTCGGAGAGAAGGCTTTGGATTCTTCGACCATGGGATGGTGTTCCAAGAAGGAGGAGTGCTAGGCAGAGACGGGCTCCACCTAACGAAGAAAGGGAAGAGCATCTTCGCAAGCAGGCCGGCTTACCTAGTGAGGAGGGCTTTAAACTAGGTTCACCAGGGGAAGGAGACCAAAGCCCTGAGGTAAGTGGGGAAATGGGATCCTGGGAGGAAGCAAGAGCAGGAGAGCGCAAGAGGGGAGGACTCCTGTCTCATACTGAGAAAGAGGGATGATCGATGAGTTATCTTAAGTGCCTATACACAAATGCAAGAAGATTGGGAAACAAGCAGAGAGAACTGGAAGTCCTGGCACAGTCAGGGAACTATGATGCGATTGGAATAACAGAGACTTGGTGGGATAACTCACATGACTGGAGTACTGTCATGGATGGATATAAACTGTTCAGGAAGGACAGGCAGGGCAAAGAAGGTGGGGGAGTTGCATTGTATGTAAGAGAGGAGTATGACTGCTTGGAGCTCCGGTATGAAACTGCAGAAAAACCTGAGAGTCTCTGGATAAAGTTGAGAAGTGTGAGCAACAAGGGTAATGTCGTGGTGGGAGTCTGCTATAGACCACCAGACCAGGGGGATGAGGTGGACGAGGCGTTCTTCCAGCAACTAACAGAAGTTGCTAGATCGCAGGCCCTGGTTCTCATGGGAGACTTTAATCACCATGATATCTGCTGGGAGAGCAATACAGCGGTGCACAGACAATCCAGGAAGATTTTGGAAAGTGTAGGGGACAATTTCCTGGTGCAAGTGCTGGAGGAACCAACTAGGGGCAGAGCTTTTCTTGACCTGCTGCTCACAAACAGGGAAGAATGAGTAGGGGAAGCAAAAGTGGATGGGAACCTGGGAGGCAGTGACCATGAGATGGTCGAGTTCAGGATCCTAACACAAGGAAGAAAGGAGAGTAGCAGAATATGGACCCTGGACTTCAGAAAAGCAGACTTTGACTCCCTCAGGGAACAGATGGGCAGGATCCCCTGGGAGAATAACATGAAGGGCAAAGGAGAGCTGGCTGTATTTTAAAGAATCCTTATTGTGGTTGCAGGAACAAACCATCCCGACGTGTAGAAAGAATAGTAAATATGGCAGGCGACCAGCTTGGCTTAACCGTGAAATCTTTGCTGACCTTAAACGCAAAAAAGAAGCTTACAAGAAGTGGAAGATTGGACAAATGACCAGGGAGGAGTATAAAAATATCGCTCAGGCATGCAAGAGTGAAATCAGGAAGGCCAAATCGCACTTGGAGTTGCAGCTAGCAAGAGATGTTAAGAGTAACAAGAAGGGTTTCTTCAGGTATGTTAGCAACAAGAAGAAAGTCAAGGAAAGTGTGGGCCCCTTACTGAATGAGGAAGGCAACCTAGTGACCGAGGATGTGGAAAAAGCTAATGTACTCAATGCTTTTTTTGCCTCTGTCTTCACAAACAAGGTCAGCTCTCAGACTGCTGGACTGGGCAGCACAATATGGGGAGGAGGTGACCAGCCCTCCGTGGAGAAAGAAGTGGTTCGGGACTATTTAGAAAAACTGGATGAGCACAAATCCATGGGGCCGGATGCGCTGCATCCGAGGGTGCTAAAGGAGTTGGCGGATGTGATTGCGGAGCCATTGGCCATCATCTTTGAAAACTCATGGCGATCGGGGGAGGTCCCGGATGACTGGAAAAAGGCTAATGTAGTGCCCATCTTTAAAAAAGGGAAGAAAGAGGATCCGGGCAACTACAGGCCAGTCAGCCTCACCTCAGTCCCTGGAAAAATCATGGAGCAGGTCCTCAAGGAATCAATTATGAAACACTTAGAGGAGAGGAAAGTGATCAGGAACAGTCAGCATGGATTCACCAAGGGGAAGTCGTGCTTGACTAACCTAATTGCCTTCTGTGAGGAGATAACTGGCTCTGTGGATGAGGGGAAAGCAGTGGATGTGTTATTCCTTGACTTTAGCAAAGCTTTTGATACAGTCTCCCACAGTATTCTTGGGAATCCTATGCACTGCTACAGACTAGGGACCGAATGGCTGGGTAGCAGTTCTGCAGAAAAGGACCTAGGGGTCACAGTGGATGAGAAGCTGGATATGAGTCAACAGTGTGCTCTTGTTGCCAAGAAGGCTAACAGCATTTTGGGCTGTATAAGTAGGGGCACTGCCAGCAGATCGAGGGACGTGATCGTTCCCCTTTATGCGACATTGGTGAGGCCTCATCTGGAATACTGTGTCCAGTTTTGGGCCCCACACTATAAGAAGGATGTGGAATTATTGGAAAGAGTCCAGCGGAGGGCAACAAAAATGATTAGGGGTCTGGAGCACATGACTTATGAGGAGAGGCTGAGGGAACTGGGATTGTTTAGTCTCCAGAAGAGAAGAATGAGGGGGGATTTGATAGCTGCTTTCAACTACCTGAGGGGGGG
>NW_020664859.1:1327638-1345565 GCF_002925995.2 Terrapene triunguis | reverse complement strand
GCAGCAAAAAAGTTAGAGCCGGCCCTGTCTGGGGCTGTGCACCCCAGAGAACATTACAATCCCAGGAACATGCACTGTTAGATATGGGCAGTGGCCAGGGTTCAGCTGCACCGAAAGCATCCTCCTAGGGGAGAGGGCTGCGGGGAGGGTGCTTTGGCTGTGTGTGAACTCTAAGGGATTGAATTTCTTATTCACATGTGAAGAGTGTCTCACATTTAACTCGGAGGATGGAGGAAGGTTTGTTTTGGCTTCTGTTTTTTCCAGACTGGCTTTTCCCATACCAAGATGATAGTGGAGCTGAGCAGCTGGGATTCTAGCAGAGGTGCCGTGGGTGGAGGGACAGATTTCCCCCCTTCCCCCCATGATTAGGAAGACAGTGTTTTTTAAAAATAGAATATTTAGCTAGGTTAGATTTCAGTCCTTTCAGTCATTAGACGTGTCCCTTTAAAAAAATGTTTGGGTGACCCCAGCTTCTGTTTATAGTCTCCAACATTTCCCCTCTGGGCTCAGTCCTCCACTCTGGCTGAATTCTTGCTGTGAATTGATCGTAATCGTTTTGTTTGTTTGTGTCCCCCAGTATCCATGAGTACAGGCTATCTAGCTGGCTGGGGCAGCAGGAAGATATTCACCGTATTGTGCTCTACCAGTCTGACAGCACCCTTACTCCTTGGACACAGCGCTGTATCCGACAGGCGGACTGCATCTTAATAGTAGGGTTGGGAGAACAGGAGCCCACTGTTGGAGAGGTGCGGAATGTCTTTCTTTTTATCTGAGGGTGGGGGCAAAATTGCAAAACAACCTATTGTGTGACTGAGGCCTTTTTCTGGCTTTGGATTTGATACCCCTTGGTCATTATCACCTCCCTGGAAGTTTCTTTGAACTCCTGGGAGTTTGGGGAAACCTACCACCTGCAATCTCTGTATACATCACCTCCCTGGCTTGTCTCAGCCTTGGAACAGAACTAGTGAGTAGATGGAGAATGGGAGTGCTGTAAGTTAAGCTATGATAATAATGAAAAGTAAAGAAGACAAGGAGGGAAGAATGGAAGAAGGAGAAAAGAATATTTGAAAAAAGTGTCCTCATGTAAAATAGGCTGAGAACACCCTAAGCAGCAGTAAGCATTTTTAAACCTTTACTTTTTATCAGCTTGGGAGTAGATTTCATTTTATATGAGCGTCGTATGTCCATCTTGTTTAGATGTACAGTAGGCATTATATGGAAATAGTGTTCAACTTGTTTACTTTAAACGGCTCTTTATAAGTTCCTGCTAATCTTCAAGCAGGGAAAAATTAACTAGCTAACATTGTTAAGAGTAGCCACATAAATGCAAAGGAAGGTGAAAATATATTAGCCTAAATTACCTTTGTGCGATTCGTCCTAGTGTGCACATTTACACAGCTCCCTGCACATGCAGATGAGGTGAGGAGCAAGATGGGAATGTGGAGGAAAGTAGAGGTGGTGTACTTTTGTAAGAAATACTGTACTCTGTTAGATTGGCCCTGTCCTAGTGGATGTCTGACTGTGTGAGTGTAATGTGCTTCAGCTAGAAAGGATGCTGGAGAACACAGCAGTCCGAGCCCAGAAACAGCTGATCCTGCTCCATAAAGAGGATGGGCCTCTCCCTTGCCGAACTGTGGAGTGGCTCAACATGAGGAGCTGGTGCTCAGCTCATCTTCACCTCCGCTGTCCCCGTCGAGTCTTCTCCCGGAGGAGCCTGCCCAAGCTGGTAAGGGATACCTGCCTCTGTGTGTTGGTCTTCTGTCAGCACTTTCAATCCTAGCACCACATTTACTGTTCATTAAAGATAACCTGGGATAATGTCAGTGCATCATGCTGTGACCTGCAGTTGGGAAAGGTATTACCAAGATATTGTCTCCATTAATTGAGGGCCTAATTCATTGTGGAAATCTAGTAGAGATCCTTGGTTTACAGCTGATTTAGGGACTGAAGGATGTATGTAGGGGTTTTGATCTGTTGGAGCCAGTGAATATGTATAACTGTTGCAGATGATACTAAACTGCTCAAGATAGTTAAGACCAAAGCAGACTGTGAAGAACTTCAAAATGGCAAATGAAATGTAATGTGGATAAATGTAAAGTAATGCACATTGGAAGAAATAACCCCAACTATACATACAATATGATGGGAGATAATTTAGCTATAGCGAATCAGGAAAAAGATCTTGGAGTCATCGTGGATAGGTCTCTGAAGACGTCCACGCAGTGGGCAGCAGCGGTCAAAAACGCAAACAGGATGTTAGGAATCATTAAAAAGGGGATAGAAAATAAGATGGAGAATATCTTATTACCCTTATATAAATCCATGGTACGCCCACATCTTGAATACTGCATACAGATGTGGTCTCCTCATCTCAAAAAAGCTATACTGGCGTTAGAAAAGGTTCAGAGAAGGGCAACTAAAAGGATTAGGGGTTTGGAACGGGTCCCATATGAGGAGAGATTAAAGAGGCTAGGACTTTTCAGCTTGGAAAAGAGGAGACTAAGGGGGGATATGATAGAGGTATATAAAATCATGAGTTATGTAGCGAAAGTAAATAAGGAAAAGTTATTTACTTGTTCCCATAATACAAGAACTAGGGGCCACCAAATGAAATTAATGGGCAGCAGGTTTAAAACAAATAAAAGGAAGTTCTTCTTCACACAGCACACAGTCAACTTGTGGAACTCCTTGCCTGAGGAGATTGTGAAGGCTAGGACTATAGCAGCGTTTAAAAGAAAACTGGATAAATTCATGGAGGTTAAGTCCGTTAATGGATATTAGCCAGGATGGGTAAGGAAGGTGTCCCTAGCCTCTGTTTGTCAGAGGGTGGAGATGGATGGCAGGAGAGAGATCACTTGAACTGTTATATAGCCCTGTCACGGGGTGGTCCCCCTGAGAGTCCTTTCAGGCCTTAATCACAGACCGCACCCACCCTAGGTCTCTTTCACCACCATGTTTTCTTGTATTCTTCTCGCAGGCCACAGCCAGTAGTGCTATTTACATCTATTTTCCGTCCGTAGCCAGCCCTCCTTGCTTGCTTCTAGGGAAGGGAACTGTAGTAGCAGCATCTAGTCCTGCCTGCTTCAGCCTTTCTTAAGGCTTCCTGTTCTCCCCCCGCACTACCGTCCTGCTTAGCTCAGAGGTGGGCAAACTACAGCCACATCCAGCCCGCGGGACTCCCCTGCCCTGCCCCTGAGCTCCTGGCCCTGGAGGCTAGCCCCTGGCCCCATCCCTGCTGTTCCCCCTCCCCCGCAGCCTCAGCTCACTGCGCCACAGCCAGGGCCGGCTCCAGCTTTTTAGCCGCCCCAAGCGGCAAAGAAAAGAAAAAACAAAACAAAACCCAATTGCGGTAAGGGGGCAGGGAGCAGGGGCGTTGGATAGAGGGCAGGGGAGTTCTGGGTGGTGGTCAGGGGGCGGGGGTGTGGATAGGGGTTGGGGCAGTCAGAGGCCGGGGAACAGGGTGGGTTGAATGGGGGCAGGGGTCCCGGGTGGGCAGTCAGGAATGAGAGGAGGGGTTGGATAGGGTGGCAGGGGGCAGTCGGGGCGGGGGGCCTGGGGGCAGTCAGGGGGACAGGGAGGGGTGGATGGGGCAGGGGTACCCGGGGGGCCATCATGGGACAGGGAACGGGGGGGTTGGATGGGGCAGGAGTCTGGGGGGGTTGGATAGGGGGTGGGGGCTGGGCCACGCTTGGCTTTTGGGAAGGCACAGCCTCCCCTAACCGGCCCTCCATCCAATTTCGGAAACGCAATGTGGCCCTCAGACAAAAAAGTTTGCCCGCCCCTGTCCTAGCTGTTGGGGGTACTTCTGCCCAGTTAGCCCCTCAGCTGTATTTCTATTCAGTTAATTGGTCTCCTCTGCCAACTACCAGTTAGGTCCCAATTAATATAGCCTGGTGGTGGTAGAGTGACAGGGTGCTGCGTTAGTGCCGGACTCAGTACACCCTGTTACAAGCCCTTAGTGTTATCATAAGGCTCTCAGTGTTTGAGGAGAGGGTGCAGAGAGCCAAGCAGGCTGAAATCCTGCATAAATTGAGGAACTTCTTTGTGGAATACAAGAATGAGGCTTTCTGATGGTTAGTTGCAACTAGTTGCATTTTCTTAGTGTTTGAGTTCAACATTTGATGTTTTCCTTCCTGTTCATTTTTGGATACTTCATGTTATTTTTGTTTTGTTTTTTAGGAGGTTGGGTGGGAGGAAGGTATGTCATGACTTTATCTTTCCCAAGAAGTTGCACAGTGCATATCTTGTCATGCAGCGCAATTGCACATTCTCAACTCAGTGGAAGAGGGAGCCTTTTAAACATGTGGTCAAAACTGGTGGCCACCTTAATACAGTGAAGGCCGAGTAGCTGTTTCTCTTACAAATTCCCCCAGCCTCCAGGTTTTGTAACAAAATGTCAGAACAATTGGAAATGGCATCAATGTGAAGCTTGGTTGAATATCATGGGATTCTGCCTAGTTGAAGTTGTAACTTATTTTGCAGGCAGGTCCATCTTTAAAGTGGATAAACTGCTGTAGTGTTAGAAAGAGAGCGAGAGAGCTTCAGCTTTAGTTAGCTGTTCATTTAGGGACCAGTTCTATCCCATTGATTACACTGGGAGCTTTCGGTGCTCTGCAACTTTGAAAATTAGGCCACCTCTCTTTAGTACCTAAATGTGGGTTATATGCCTAATATTTTGTCCTTATCCTCCTTGCCTCAGTGTCCCTGTTTACAGATGAAAAATGTGACAGTGCAAAATGTTATTTCTTCCCTGTGTTTGGCTGGCAAGCCTTCCCTTAGCTTGTTTGTTGAACATCCCTTAACATTGGTTTGTTTTGAAATGTTGACAGAAACAGGTTTGTGGGCTACATTCTGATTATGACATCTAAAAGAAAATTAAAATCCTGCTCAGTTTGTTTAATGATTTTGTTAGTGACACAAGCTGAGCCAATTCTCTGTGTCTGAAGGCGTAATCTGTCAGCCATGACTAGGAAGGAGGGATGAGGACATGTTTGTGCCGCCTTGTCCTTTGGTTCACCCCCCTCTCCACATGGTTCTCCATAATGGACAAATGAGTGCTAGAGACAATCATCCGAGGTTGCAACCTTTAATTTCCTTTAGCTCCTATCCTCTGACAAGGTACTTGCAAGCTACAGGGTCAAAGGATTACCCAGACACTGCCACCATGCTAAGAGCCGTGCAGCATCGTCTGAATATCAGGGCTATAAAGCACGTTCCCCCATCCATAACTTTCTATGGAATGTATTTTTTTCATAGATTCACACACACACACAAAATCAGAGGCTTCAGAGCAGTTGGGAACCTGAAATCCTTGAGCAGGCTCTAGCTCTTAGTGGGTACACTGTTATCTATTCTGACACCTGTTCACCCGGGAGACTACATGTCTTCCATTGACCTCTCTCATATGGATCTCTGCTGCCACATACAAGATTCAGAGCCACTGATTAAGGGCCAACCCCCCTCATCTGTTGCTGCTTGGATGGGTCTTGTAGGTCCATCTGGGTCTGTTCCTAATTGCATTGTGTCTGTAAGGGATTAGGGAACATATCAATGAAGAAGAGAAATATTTGGCTTTTGCCTGTAAGTTAGTTGTCTTCAGTTATGCCTGTGGCCCACCCTGCATTGGCCAGTATTAATGCTAACGTAAACATTCTTAGAGGGAAACAAATGTACACACTTCAATTTTCTTATATTTTAAAAAGGAACTTTCATTATTTTTAGCTGTGTAAATTACAGCCTTCTGGGTGGGGGGTTGAGTGGGTCTTCGACACTGCAATATGAACAGCTTTGATCTGCCTCCTGATCTTCCAGGAGAAAACCCACCCATCAGATGTGTGTCATAATATTCCTATGATCTTTACCTCCTACATGCAGACAGTACCAGTTGTGCAAGTGCAACTGTTGACAGCACTGGCATTAAAATCATTGCTTGTATTAAAGCCCAGACTCTTAATATCGTAGTAACATCACGTCTGTGATTACTGCTGTCCACATCTGCCATTTTTTTGCCTTCCCCCCCCTTTTGGCTTATGAACTCTGAATGCAGCTTATGGAAGCATCATTTGCTTTTGTATATGTCTTGCATGCTGCAGTTTTTCATCAGGAGGAAACTCAAGAATCTTACTAAGCTCAGTAATTAATTAGTGGAGAGCTGTTGTGTTGGCTCATCAGCCCAGATTTGAAGGTGTTTAGCAGGACCTTCCAATTGCTCATTTTGCTGTGAAACAGGTGCATCTCCTGCTTCTCTTCATGTTTTTATCAGATGCTTGAGTTCTTCTATTCTGGGTGGGAGGGAAAGTGTTAATGCATGAATGAAAGCTTCTGTTTTTCTTCTAGTAGTGTCCCTACGGGTGCTCCACTCTAGGTTTTCTAGCACCCCCTGCGCCTTTGATTAGAGATTTATCGCAGCAATGTCCTTTTGGCCTGCATGTGTGCCCTAGTCAGCCTCGTGCCCCATGCCGTTGTTATATAGTACTGCGTGGGTGAAGCACCCTCAGTTCCTCAACCACCTCAACCTTAGATGGAGCTCTGGCAGTTGTTCCCATTGAGATTTTCTCAACTTGTCCTCCTTTCTTATGCTAATAGATAGTCTGAGGGCTTGTTTGACGCACGGCAGTTGATCCACCTAAAGAAGACCCGCTAAATCGACCACCGATTGGTCTCCCGTCAACTCCGGTACTCCATCGGAACGAGAAGCATAAGAAAAGTTGATGGGAGAGTTTCTCCCATCGACCCAGCATGGTGTAGACACCGCAATAAGTCGACCTAAGGTACGTCGACTCCAGTTACATTATTCATGTAGCTGGAGTTGCGTAACTTAGGTCAACTTAGCCCCATAATGTAGACCTGCCCTTAGTAGCTCTTAGTATGTGACTAATTAGTTGTAAGTAGTAGTAGTTTAAGCGTCCTAGTTTAAAAAAAACGTTTATTTTTCTTTCATATGTGTTATATATTATGGATACTAGGTAGTAGTTATGCCTGGTTCTCCCAGCTTCAAACATTGTCTGTTATGCCAGGAGGTGATCCCGGTAAGTGACAGACACTCCCGCTGCATATGTTGACATGGGGAATCGCACATTGCCCAGGAAAGCTACATCTGTCTGGCGCTGAAATCAAGAGCCTGGAAAAACATGGAGATAAAACTTCATTTCCTCATGATGGAGAGCTCTCTATGCCCAGGTTCTGACCCATGCCAAGGGACACCCCCTGTACTCTGGTCTCTGAGCAAATCTGCTGCCTCCACAATATTGGAGCCTCATATCTCCGGATCATCTAAGAGGAAGACCCAAGACTTCTCTCATAATTCCTTAAAGGTCCATGCCTCTGGATCATCAGGTAGAGAATCTACCTCAAAAAAACCAAGGTTGTCAGTGTCTTGAACCACTATATGCTCTCCAGTCAGATTACCCGCAAGGCGACTGGTTCCTCCGATACCAGGGCATCACTAGATTGAAAGATGGCAAAGCCTTGGTCCGGAGAGATTGCACTGTTAGCAGACCGAGGTGGCAAGAAGAGCGCTTCTGCTTCCTTGGTACCGAAGTTATGCTCAGAATAAAAAAGGACAAAGCCAGAGTCATCCTAAGAGTTCCGACCTGGCCCAGATTTCTTACCTGATTCAGCTGGCCGTTTGCTCTCAATCACTCTCCACGCCGCTCCTCATCTCCTCTCCCAGGAAAGCGAGATGATCCTTCACCCCAATCTCGCAGTGCTTTGTCTCAAACCATGGTTGATGGTTCATGGGACTAGAGGCAACCTGCTCAGAGGATGTAAAATGAGTACTATTGCACAGCAGGAAGCAGTCCACTCGCTGCACGTACTCTCAAAAATGGACGAGATTTGTCTGTTGGTGTGACTTCAAATATATGCCACCAATGACCTCATTGCTGCTGGATATACTGGACTATATCCTAACTCGAAAAAGCTTGGGACTCTCGATGAGCTCCATAAGAGTTTACCTGGCAGCCATCACGGCTTTCTACCCCACAATAAAGGGTTATTCCGTCTTTGACCACTCAACCACAGCGAGATTCTTCAGGGGACTTGGAAACCTCTACACGCCAGTCCAATGCCCTACTCCTGTTTGGGACCTCAGTCGAGTCCTTAAATGCTTCACAAGACCCCCGTTTGAACCAACAGCTATCTGCTCACTGCTCCATTTATCAATGAAGACAGCATTCCTGATAGCCATCATGTTGGCACAGCAGGTTGAGGAACTAGGAGCCCTGATTACATGCTCCCCTTTCACAGTAGTTTTTAAGGACAAGGCCATGCTGCAACCCCCTCAAAAATTTTACCCAAAGTTTCTTATGAGTTCCATATTAACCAACCCATTTACCTGCCTGTTTTCCACCCCACACTACATCTAGATAACCAGGAGGCACTGCTGCACACCCATGAAGTCAGGAGAGCCCTGGCCTTCTATCTGGACAGGACAAAGTCCTTCAGAACGACCCACAAGTTGTTTGTTTCAGTAGCAGATAGTCAAAAGGGTCTGCAATCTCTAATCAAAGGCTTTCCAAGTGGAGATCAGCCTGTATTAATTCTTGCTACAAATCTTTCAATATTCAAACACCTTTGAATATATGCACTCATTCTATTAGGTCCATTTTCACATCTATGGCATTCCTCAAGAACGTGCCCATTATTGAAATATGTAAGGCCGCCACTTGCTCACCTAACAGAATGCTATAACTCACAACTCTGCTGCTGATACTGTGTTTGGTTTGGCTGTACTTTCTTTGGTACTGTACTCCGAAGTCTCCCCCATCTTAGAGGGAACTGCTCAGAAGTCACTTAGAGTGCAGCACCCATAGGGACACTGCTGGAAGAAGAAGAAATAGTTCCTCATCCTGTGCAATCACTGTGGTTATTCGAGATGTGGCCCCCTACAGGCACTCCATTACCTGTCGTCCTTCCCCTCTGCTTCAGAGTTCTCTGCTGTGGAGCTTGGCAGTAGAGAAGGAACTGAGGGCAGTTATATAACAACGGCACAGGGCACAAGACTGACTAGCACACATGTGCAGGTGACACGGACACTGCTATGAAAAATCTCCAGTCAATGCGCACCTAGATTGGAGCTCCCATAGGGACACACATCTTGAAGAACCACAGTTACTGCACAGGGTGAGTAACCATTTCTTATGTGAAAGATTTTACTTTTGGAGTTGTCTGATAACTTAGGGTTGTTTTGTCCTGAAATATTGAGAGCTGTACAAATACAGTAAACAAACCACATGGGACACATGGTGAGCTATTAAGATACCAGGAAAAACAACGAGGAGTCCTTGTGGCACCTTAGAGACTAACAAATTTATTTGGGCATAAGCTTTTGTGGGCGAAAACCCACTTCATCAGATGCATGGAGTGAAAAATACAGTAAGTAGAATATATATCATAGCACATGAAAAGATGGGAGTTGCCTTACCAAGTGGGGGGTCAGTGCTAACGAGCCAATTCAATTAAGGAGCCCAGCCCCGCTTTGCCCCCAGCTCTGCTCCAGCCCAGCCATAGCCCCGACTGCCAGGCCAGCTGTGGCTATGCCACGGGTCTTTTATTCCAATGTAAAGATACCCTAAAAGCCTTTGAATAGATGCTGGGTACAAAAGTGCTTTCAATGTATCCGTAGCTTCCTTGGCTCTAGGTACTGAGAGTCCCCTTCTCCCTGGGCAACCCTTTGCCAGGTAATTAGAGAGCCAGCAAGCAGGCTTCCCCCACTACCTGAACCCACTATTTATTAGTCCCTTTGTTTTCTGGGAACAGAACCGTAATCCAGATGAGTGAGATTTGCATAAGTGATAAGAGAGGTTTGCAGTATCCCAGCTGCACTGTGCTTGTCATAAAATTAAAACAACTTTAATTTGTGTAATGTCTTCCATGCCAAAGGCATCTCCAGGTGCTTCCCAGAGTTAAATAATAAATGGCCGAGGGAAAAAAGGAATGAAAAGATACATGCAGGGGAGGGGAGAGATTTTCAGATAAAAAGAAATGGAGGAGAGCTGATGAAGCAAAGGAACAGGGGAGTTTTTCTGTGCAGTTGGAGCTGCAGACAAGGTGGTGCTTGCCTGGGCAGTTGCAAGACAGTATGAAGGAATGGAGGCAAACATTCAGCGACGGGAGGAGCAGAGAAGAGGGGCAAGGACAGGGTAGGCTGATGGGGCCTGACCTTGGAGCAGTGTTCTGAAACAAATGGGGAGAATTTGACGTTGGGGTAAAGTTGTTGCACTTATTTGTACAAGTGTGAAATTGGTTAGCAGTACCATGCACATACTAGAGACTTTGAACTTGGTGAGCCTATATTGAAAATTATTGTAAGAACTGTGGCAACAGGAGATGAAGGTCTGAATGAGGATCCAAGCAGTGGTGGACACAGGCATTGTTCCACAGATTCTAAAAAGCAGATATACAGATATAGAAAATGTGGAACATATAGAAAAGTGTACAAATTGAAGGCATGTAAAAGGTCTGGGAAGAGAAGATATATAGTGTGCCCCTAGGTTGCTTGTAGGATTGTTTTTCAGGGACCCTTGAAGTGGTTAAGGCATGTTATTGTTAGTGAAATTAGAGATTTGTTACTATTTTGAACAATTGAAGCTCTACAAATCCAGGTCCCTGTCCAGGACAGGAATGTTCCTAGTGGTGATAATTGGTAGCTCCTTGAAGAATGAAGTCTCTGTTCAAACACACATGATCTTCCTCCCAAGGGCAGCTTCCTCATTTACAGTATACCTTAGCTGCAAGTGAAGATGTAATTGTAGCATGTGTAGATGGAGCAAGATGAAAACTAGCCCGGGTAACAATAGCAGTGAAGACCAGTGGCACAGGCTTCAGCACAGTTTAGCAACCTGAGGATGTATCCATGGTCCCTGGTGGGCCTGTACTTAGGCTAGCTGCCCAAGTACAAGCCTGTGCCATCATGTCTTCACTTGTGTTGTTACTTGTGTGTGACCCCAAGAGCCCCTTCATGCCCTCTGGCAGGGGGCCCACTGTACAGTAACTCTTATCAGGCCTGACACACTCAGAAACCCAACACACTGTCGTCATAATATGTATCCAAAGGATATCTTGTACGGTATTGTATGTAAACTGGTGACGCATTGTGTATAATGAACTATGTATGTGCTGGAAGTATGTTCTTCAGATGTGTTTGGACGGCAGTGCATAAACCCAGTCTACCCTAGACAAAGGAATGTGCATTGACCTGTCTGTCCGGCTTGCTTGCAGGCAGAGGGCAATGAAAGCACATGTACATGTAAGATAATCACAGCAATCAAGTTAACAAGGGGAAGATAGCTTAGTGAGCACGCTAGGGGACAGGGTCTGTATCCCCAGGAAGTCTTTCTGGCTCTTGAGGAAAGACAATGGACTTTGGGGAAATATAAGGAGACCATCATTTAGGGAACAAAGGAGACAGCACCCTCTGATTCTATGAACATTGGATCCTCTTGCCAGAAGGATTGGAGATGCTGGTGGCTTGATGTAAGTGAGAAAGCTGTTTAGGCAAAGTTAGTAGTAGACATTGGAAAGCATGTTTCATATTGTTTTGATAGTAGCCATGCCTGTCAATTTTACTCTTGCTAAGTATCACTTACATCTCTGTTCTTTGTTAATAAATGCATTCTTAGTTGTACTATAAATCATCTCAATACTGTTATATTGAAGTCAATGTGAGTCTTTAGCTAAGCTAGCAGACTGGTGTGTGCTGTGTCTCTTTGGAGACAGGGAACTTAACTTCTATGAGTGTCTAGTGAGAGGGACAGCACGCTCCATGGAGATGTGTCTGGGGAACTTAGGAATTGGGGAGTCACTGATTGTTACCTGCAAGACAGGGTTTAGACTGGTAGAGTGTTGAGGAGTTTGCTGGCAAGGCAGACAGGCTGCAGTGTCAGGGAGCTGACACACATGCTAATCTCCAGCAAAGTTCATGCTCACACTTGCTAAGGCAGAGTGGTAACATGGTGGCTTGTGGTTTTGGACTGCCATGAAGAGAGCATCTAGTGGTAGCTAGATTAAAACCAGCATGGGGATCCTACCCATGCTACAGTTATACCTTCACTTGAATCAAGCTAGCACAGGTAACAATGGTAGTGAAGATTTGGCTATTGTTACAGTGCTAGCTTTAATCTAGCTATGTCTACCTACTTTCTAATGGTGCATTGCACATGTGTGATAAACCATGCTCTAAATTGCCCTTTCTCTTCCCTGCAGATAGAAATGTATGAACGAGTATTTCAGAAACCACCAGACCGTCACTCTGACTTCTCTCGACTAGCCCGTGTTTTGACTGGAAATGCTGTGGCCCTAGTGCTCGGAGGTGGTGGAGCCAGGTAAGTCCCATAAGGTTGTTCTGTGTACTCTGATAAGGCCTCTTACCCGACGTGATGCAACATTGTCATCAGGTTGTATTCTGAAATGATCCTATGGGATGAGACACAGTCTGGAAAATCACACTTGTCCTGTGAACCCTTGGGCAGGTGGTGACTTGTACACTTCCTGCACATATGCGTGAAGCATCTGGCACTGGTCACTCTCGGAAGACAGGATATGGAGGGCTAGCTGGACCTTTAGTCTGTCCCAGTATGGACATTTTTATGTTCTTGTGAGCACCCATGTAGGGGAGACTCAGGAGATGCTGTCATCATTGGCTGTAAGTGTGGATTTATGCAACAGAAACCACAAATGTTTTGCTTGTTCCAAAGGGAGAATTCTCTCTTCCCTATTCTCTTCTGTCTATTGGCATATGACAGAGGGAAGCATGGAGACTTTCTCGCCTCTTTTGGCTTGCAGTGACATAGAATCATAGAATATCAGGGCTGGAAGGGACCTCGGGAGGTTATCTAGTTCAACCCCCTGCTCAAAGCAGGACCAATCCCCAACTAAATTATCCCAGCCAGGGCTTTGTCAAGCCTGACCTTAAAAACCTCTAAGGAAGGAGATTCCACCACCTCCCTAGGTAACCCATTCCAGTGCTTCATCACCCTCTTAGTGAAAAAGGTTTTCCTAATATCCAACTGTCATAACTATAAAGGGAAGGGTAACAGCCCTCCTGTGTACAATACTATAAAATCCCTCCTGGCCAGAGACTCCAAAATCCTTTTACCTGTAACCTGGCTGACACCTGACCCAAAGGACCAATAAGGGGACAAGATACTTTCAAATCTTGGTGGGAGGAAGGCTTTTGTTTGTGCTCTTTGTTTTGGGGGGAGTTCGCTCTTGGGACTAAGAGGGACCTGACATCAATCCAGGCTCTCCAAATCTTTCTGAACAAGTCTCTCATATTTCAAACTTGTAAGTACAGCCAGGCTAGGCGTGTTAGTTTTATCTTTGTTTTCTCAACTTGTAAATGTACCTTTTGCTAGGGTGTTTACCTCTGTTTGCTGTAACTTTGAACCTAAGGCTAGAGGGGGTTCCTCTGGGCCCTTTAAGTTTGATTACCCTGTAAAGTTATTTTCCATCCTGATTTACAGAGAGAATTTTTACCTTTTTATTTAATTAAAAGCCTTCTTTTTAAGAACCTGATTGATTTTTCCTTGTTCTAAGATCCAAGGGGATTGATCTGGACTCACCAGGAATTGGTGGGGGGAAAGGGAAGGGGGGGGAATGATTAACTCCTCCTTGTTTTAAGATCCAAGGGGTTTTGGATCAGTGTTCACCAGGGAGTTGGTGGAAGAGTCTCTCAAGGCTACCCAGGGAAGGGAGTTAGCCCATTGGGAGTGGTGGCAGCGGACCAGATCTAAGCTGGTAGTTAAGCTTAAAAGTTTTCATGCAGGCCCCCACATCTGTACCCTAAAGTTCAGAGTGGAGAAGGAGCCTTGACACCAACCTAAACCTCCCCCACTGCAACTTGAGACCATTACTCCTTGTTCTGTCATCTGGTACCACCGAGAACAGTCTAGATCCATCCTCTTTGGAACCCCCTTTCAGGTAGTTGAAAGCAACTATCAAATCCCCCCTCATTCTTCTCTTCTGCAGACATGTTAATCCCTGCATGGATCCTTATTTTTGGAAACAGCATTTCCAAACTTTCCAAAGCCATTAGTTAAAAATTCTGGCAGCAAGGAATGACTCGTACCCTAATGGGAAATTATGTTGGTGTTTACAGTATTCAAAACCTCTGCCTCATCTTTGCTTGTGAGAGGTTTCCTATAGCAGAAAGGGCAGAACACCCACCTGGAGTTCTTCCCTTCAGAATTCTGGCCAAAGTCCCAGTGGGCTTTTAGAAATAGATCACCGCCTGCACTTTTCTTTGCAGTTTCTTCCAAAATAATTCTGTTCTTTGAGAACTTTCTCCTGAGGCAAACATTCTGCAAAGGAGAGTTGCAAGTTCCTGTGGTTCAAGAAGTCTGTGCCCCTACCCCATCCCTGAGCCCCCCCCCAACCCGGAGCCCCTCCTGCACCCCAAACCCCTCATCCCCGGCCCCATCCCAGAGCCTGTACCCCCAGCCCTGACCCCCTCCCCCACCCCAATCCCCTACCCCATCCCGGAGCCCCTCCTGCACCCCAAACCCTTCATCCCTGGCTCCACTCCAGAGCCTGCACCCCCAGCCCTGAGCCCCTCTTGCACCCCAATCCCCTGCCACAACCCAGAGCCCCCTTCTACACCCTGAACCCCTCATTCCCAGCCGAACCCCTCAGCCCTCACCCCCGCACCCCAACCCTCTCCCCAGCCCTGAGTCCCTCCTACACCCCAAACCCCTCATCCCCAGCTCCATTGGGTCATAGGCAGCAATAATTTTCTTCAACTGGGTCCCCAGAAAAAAAGTTAGAAAACCACTGATCTAGTCTAACCCCCTGCCAAGATGCAGGATTTGTTTTATCTAAACCATCCAAGACAGATGGCTATCCAGCCTCCTTTTGAAAACGTCCAATGAAGGAGCTTCCACAATCTCCCTAGGCAGTCTATACCATTGTCCTACTGTTCTGACAGGTAGGAAGTTTTTCCTGAGATTTAATCTAAATCTGCTATGCTGTAGTTTGAACCCAGTCCCTCTTGTCCTGCCTCTGTGGCAAGAGAGAACAACATTTCTCCATCTTTTTATAGCAACCTTTCAAGTATTTGAAGACCGTTACCATGTCCCCCCTCAATCTCCTCTTTTCCAAACTAAACATTGCCAGTTCCTTCAGCCTTTGCTCATATGGCTTGCATTCCATCCCTCTGATCATCTTTGTCGCTCGCCTCTGGATCCTTTCCAGTTTCTCCACACCCTTTCTATCCATTGGTGACCAAAATTGGACACAGTCCTCCAGCTGAGGCCTAACCAGCGCCGAGTAGAGCGGTACTAGCTTGATGTTGAGCCTCTAGTATTACATCTTTTAGGAACTGCCAACCCCCTTCAACTCCTTTTCTTCCTAATTGGTCTTTCCACGGGACCTTGCCTGCTATTTCTCTGAGTCTGTTGAAATCCACCTTTCTGAAGTCCAATGTCCTTGTTTTGCTGTTCTCATGTCCTCCTTTCCATAGGATCTTGAATTCTATCAGTTCATGATTACTTCCTCCCAAGTTCCCGACTACCTTCACATTCGCAACTAATTCATCCCTGTTGGTCAAAGCCAGATCCAAAATGGATGCCTCAACATTCTGAATCAGAAAGCTGTCCCCTACACATGCTAAAAGAATTTGCAGAACATACTATGTTTTGCTGCAGTAGTCTTCCAACAGATATCTAGGAAGTTAAAATCCCCCATTATTACTAGCTCATGTATGTTAGCTAATCTTGTTCCTACTTGAAGAATGACTCATCAGCTTCCTCTTCCTGATTTGTGGTCTATATGGGTATGTCTACACTACCCGCCGGATCGGCAGGTAGCGATCGATCTATCGGGGATCGATTTATCGCATGTAGTGTAGACGCGATAAATCGATCCCCGATCGCTCTCCGTCGACTGCTGAACTTCAGCTCGGCGAGAGGCGGAAGCAAAGTCAACGGGGGAGCCGTGGCCGTCGATCCCGCGCCATGAGGACGCGAAGTAAGTACTTCTAAGTCGATCTAAGATACGTCGACTTCAGCTACGCTATTCTCGTAGCTGAAGTTGTGTATCTTAGATCAATCCCCTCCCACCCCCAGTGTAGACCAGGCCTAAGAGACCATAACATCGCTGCTGAGATTCATTTTATTTAAAGGTAGCCATCCTGCAGCAAAAATACTTCAGGAGCAGACTTCAAAGAGAAACTGCTGAGCTTCAGTTAATTTGCAAATTTGACACCATCAGCTCAGGATTAAACACAGACAGTGAATGGCTAGCCAACTACAAAAGCAGTTTCTCCTCCCTTGGCGTTCACACCTCAACTGCTATAAGAGGGGCCTCATCCTCCCTGATTGAACTAACCTCGTTATCTCTAGACTGATTCTTGCCTGCATATTTATACCTGCCTCTGGAAATTTCCACTACATGCATCTGACGAAGTGGTTATTCACCCACGAAAGCTTATGCTCCAATACGTCTGTTAGTCTATAAGGTGCCACAGGACTCTTTGTCGCATTTTATTCCTTCTTGCCCCGCATCTATGCACTCACACCCCTTTTATAAATAGTAACTTGGACATTTCTGCTCTCATGACTCATAGGAAATTATTGACAATCAGAATCATAAAGCATGTTGTGGTCTATTTAAAAACCTGGAAATGTCATACTTTTGTCCATAGGCCAGTGTATTCACGGAGGGAGTATTCAGCATAATGAAGGTTAGAATTTTCCTGTCTCCTGTACTTCAGCTTGGTTAATTAGTCATCTAATGTTCTAGCTGCCAGCCCCTAAAGCTTTATTCTTGGTGTCAGTTAAGAATCATTATCTTGCTCACCCACACAGTTTTCTGACCTGGAGTGGTTCATTTCCTCTTATTTATTAACATGTTAAATATCATCCTTCCTAGGTCTCTTGCATACTATTGAAACACTGAGAGGTGAGAAAGAGGAGAGCATTGGCTATGCTTGGGGAGCCAAGGAGAAATTTTATTCTACTAGATATTTTAGACCTGAGGATTTCTTGCTGTATAGTGGAGAGCACTCATTTTGTTACGTGACATTTTATGTAGCTTTTCTACACCACAAGGCCTGTGTCACTCCAGAATATTGTATGATCTTATATACTCTACTCCAGAATACCATGATCCTCTTGGAATTTTACTGTTCCAAACAAAGCCCACAGCCCAGGTGCATGGAAAATTACTGGCCCAAGATGGAGTCCAGGGTCACATAAACATATCACATGCCTTACATGCTTTGATGACTCTCAGAGGCAGCCATTGCCTATATTCTTTCTGAGGTGTCCATCTAGTGAGGAGGGCTTTAAACTAGATTCACCGGGGGAAGGAGACCAAAGCCCTGAGGTAAGTGGGGAAGTGGGATACCAGGAGGAAGCACGAGCAGGAGAGCGCAAGAGGGGAGGACTCCTGCCTCACACTGAGAAAGCAGGACGATCAGCGAGTTATCTTAAGTGCCTATACACAAATGAAAGAAGCCTGGGGAAGAAGCAGGGAGAACTGGAAGTCCCTGCATAGTCAAAGAATTACGATGTGATTGGAATAACAGAGACTTGGTGGGATAACTCACATGACTGGACTTCAGAAAAGCAGACTTTGACTCCCTCAGGGAAATGATGGGCAGGATCCCCTGAGGGAATAACATGAGGGGGAAAGGAGTCCAGGAGAGCTGGCTGTATTTTAAAGAATCTTATTGAGGTTGCAGGAACAAACCATCCCGATGTGTAGAAAGAATAGTAAATATGGCAGGTGACCAGCTTGGCTTAACAGTGAAATCCTTGCTGATCTTAAATTAAAAAAAGAAGCTTATAAGAATTGGAAGATTGGACAAATGACCAGGGAGGAGTATAAAAATATTGCTCAGGCATGCAGGAGTGAAATCAGGAAGGCCAAATCACACTTGGAGTTGTAGCTAGCAAGGGATGTTAAGAGTAACAAGAAGGGTTTCTTCA
>NW_020664859.1:1278261-1312638 GCF_002925995.2 Terrapene triunguis | reverse complement strand
GGGGGGGAGGGATAGCTCAGTGGTTTGAGCATTGGCCTGCTAAACCCTGGGTTGTGAGTTTAATCCTTGAGGGGGCCACTTAGGGATCTGGGGCAAAATCAGCACTTGGTCCTGCTAGTGAAGGCAGGGGGCTGAACTCGATGACCTTTCAAGGTCCCTTCCAGTTCTAGGAGATAGGATATCTCCATTAATTATTATTATAAATCTGTAGGAAGCTCATACCTTCGCAGAACACGATGAGATTACTGGAGACTCTGCTTCCGATGCTATCTTCGGCTCCACAGTGTTATCATCATAACACTCTACTCTGAAGTCCCAGCCTCCCATTGGGGATACTGTTTGGGAGTCACCTACAGTGTAGAACTCATAGGGACACTACTCGAAGAAGAAGAAGAGGAAGTTGTCCCTATGGGTGCTCCATAGGGTGACCAGATCACCCAAGTCAAATATCGGGACGCGGGGGGGGGTGGGGCGGAAGGGGGAGGGGCAAAAAAATAAAAATAAAAAAACCCCCCCCTCCTCCACAAGCGCTGGAGGGAGGCCCGGGAGATGCAGGGGAAGTGCGGGGCCGAGGTGAGTGAGAGTCCGGCCTGGCCCCAAGCAGGCAGGACTCAGTCGGGCGGTAGGGAGAGTAGGGGGGCGGCCCGTGGGGCCAGGCGGCGGCTGTTCTCCCCCCCTGGGTAGCGGGACTCGGGAGCAGCCGCTGCTGCAGCTCCCACTGCCGCGGGGGGAGGAAGCGGCCGCTGGCCAAGCTCGGCGGCTGCGGCTCTCGCGCCCAGGCCCGAACCCCCCGAGCCCGGGCCTGCTGCGGGGACCCAGCAGCGCGCACGCTGCGCCCAGTCCCTGGCCAGTCGCGTCTGGGCTGCTGCCCAGCTGGTGCTATCCCGCGGCGGCCCCAGAGTGGGGGCAGCAGGCCCCAGCCCCCCCGTCCCGCTCGGGTCCTGCAGGGGAACGAACGGGGCTGGGCTGCCGATGCCTCCGCCCCGGGGCCGCCGCAGGATAACACCAGCTGGGCAGCAGCCCAGATGCGACTGGCCAGGGGCTGGGCGCAGCATGCGCGCTGCTGGGTCCCTGCAGCAGGCCCGGGCTCGGGGGGTTCGGGCCTGGGCGCCAGAGCCGCAGCCGCCGAGCTTGGCCATCGGCCGCTTCCTCCCCCTGCAGCAGTGGGAGCTGCAGCAGCGGCTGCTCCCGAGTCCCGCTGTCCGGGGGGGAGAACAGCCGCCTCTCCCTCCAGTACCGCCCGACTGAGTCCTGCCTGCACTGGGGCCAGGCTGGACTCTCACTCACCCCGGCTCCGTGCTTCCCCTGCGTCTCCCGGGCCTCCCTCCAGCGTTTGTGGAGGGAGGAGGAATGGTGAGCCTCGGGAAGAGGCGGGGATTTGGGGAGGGAGCCAATGGGGGGAGGAGCACTTCCGGGCTCCGGAGCATTTCCTTCTTTGTCCAGTGTCCCGACCGCACATCGGTCGGGACACGGGACAAACAAGGAAATATCGGGACAGTCCTGATAAAATCGGGACGTCTGGTCACCCCAGTGCTCCATGACCCACCCTCATCCCCTCTACTTCAGAGTTCTCAAGAGGGGCTCTGCAGTAGAGAAGGAACTGAGGGTGGTTTGCCCGTGCAGCGCTAGTTAGCCTCGCGGCAGAACATGAGGTGGGGGAGAGCGCATGTGCAGTCTGAATGGACACTGCTACCAAAGATCTACAATCAGCAGCGCAGGGACACAGACACGCCTAAAGTGCAGTACCCATAGGGGCACACACATCTCGAAAAACCATCGTTACTGCACAAGGTGAGTAACTTCCTCTTTCCCAGTAAGCTGTTTGTAATGAGTTTATCTTGAAGCCCTCCACCATTTTCCTTCCTTTCATTCTCGTCTGATGGCTGCAGCTGTTCTGCCCCACCCCTTCTCTCCCCAGAGGGTGTGTGAACAGCCCAAGCACCAATGTGTCTGTGAAATAGGTGGGTAGGAGACATTAGAGATAAGTGTTGTACTGTCTCCTTCCCCTGAGCTCAGCCACCCTGAGTGGAGAAACTGAAGGCAATTCATGCTACAGCGCAGAGCACTGCTTCCAGGATCCCAGGCTGGCATGCACACATGGGCTGTGCGTGCTGTGTTTTGAATGGAAAGGTACTTGGATGCAATTTCAGCAATTGGATCATTAGTTAAACTGTAGTTTGATGAAAAGCACACCTTGTATTTTAAACTGTGAGAATGTAATTAAGACTCTTTTTCTGCACTGTGAGTCAGGGCAAAGTTGCTTTGGGCTTTGTAGGACTCTTTATTTTAAAGATTCATAACTAGTCCAGAACTCAGCAGTCAGCATTAAAGCAAGTTTCTGGGTGTATGTCTCCACTGGCAAGGAGATTTCAGAGACATTGTACAGTAGATATTTATAATCTGCTTCCTGTGGTTGAAGTCCTTTACAATTAAATTTGCCTTGAAGAGAAGCTACAGAGGCTTTTGACAGCTGCTCAGTCTTTGTAGAAGATGATACATTTAGTATCTCTTTCCTTATTTTGGGAGGATGGATCACGTCAGCCACAGACACATGAAGACAGCCACCTAGTAAAGCCACAGGGGATTGGTGAAGTGTTCTGTATCTCAGTAATCAAAATTGCTTGGCTATTTGTGGAATGTTTGCCTGGCTTCTTCTGTGACAGTCTGTTTGGGAGGATTTACCCAGCGCCCCTCCTAGTAATTATCTGTGCGGCTTGTCATGACAAAGTGAGTGCAGAAACAGCTTTTATTTCTCTTTTTAATATAAAATATAACAAATCAAACAGATACTGTGCTGAAATGGTAGCATTTTCTTCTGTTAAGTGGTAACTTTATTTTGATTAGAAACTTCCTGATGTTTGAAGGGAAGTAGGGGATTTTGTTATTTTTAATAATAAAACATCCCCATGCAAGTTCTGTTTCAGGAGTAATGAGAGATTGAATACTGTAACAAAAACTCAGACCCCCCCCCCCCCCCCCCCCCCGCCACTGCCATAAACTGTTCTTTGGAGCATTGTTCTTCCCACACACAGCCGCAGCATGCCTTTGCTTTTCTACAGCTGCGTTAGCAAAGCCATTAGAAACTCACATTTCAATAGCCCATATGGTGATGAAATACTAATATACAGGCATCTTGGGAATGTTTTGAAATTCAGAGAGCAGTACTTTGGTTTTGGTAGGGATTATTTTACTGGTAACAGATGCAACAAAAGACATTTAAACAAAATCATGACAACAGGTCAAATTCATTCTTGATTTTATTGAAGTTAATTCAGGGATGAATTTGGCCCAATATATCTATCTTTGATGATCTGAGAATGTGTCTGATAATGACAAAGTCCAGTTTTATTATTTTGTGGGGATTCTCAGGAAAATAAACATCAGGTCTAATTCAGCTTGAGAGTTTTGATAAGAGGCTGCTTTTCTGGTAACACACATGATACAAATATGTTAAGTTGTGCGTATCTATTGAGATAGACTCCACTAAAGGACACTAGGAGTGGATTGGGATAGCAGTGGCTGCACAAGAGCTTGTTAGGTAGGGAACAGGTTCCCAGCTCTCACCCTGTCCCCCTTTGGATTGTTGAACAATCACACTAGAGAAGGGTTGATATTATCAGTAACTGAGGAGGGCTCCTGGCTCCCCTTAGTTGTGTGTCTCTTCAGCCAGGCCATTGCCCTGCTGAGAAGGACTGGGTGGAGCCATTTTAGAGTTGGGAAGGTTTTTAGGAGAGCCATATTCTGTGCTCTCTGTTGACACAACGTCCTGATCTCCCTCACTGCGCAACGTAAAATCTTCCTTACAGTCTCTGCTAACGCGGTTGACAAAGGGGTGGGCCATCTGGGCGACTGCCCAGGAGTGGCATGATCAAGGGGCACCATGTGGCAACACAGTAGTGCATGCTGCCAGTGTAGAGTCAGAAACTGCTCTTGGCGGGCAGGGGAATGCTGCGTGGGGGCTGCCCAGATTTCTCCCTGCTTCCTAGGGGTGGTGGCAATGATGTACAGATACTGCTCGCCCCCCTAGGGTATGGGGTAGTGGGGAATGAGGAACAACACGAAGCGCTCCGTGCATCCAGGTCACTTTCCACACCTGGGATGTGCTGTGCTGTGAGGCATCAGGAGCTGCTGCTCTGCTGCCCTCTCCTTAGGCAGCCCAGGTGGGGAAAGTGACCTGGATGCAGGGAGCCCTGATGTTGCTCCTCGCCCCTCTTTCCCCCCGCCCCCAAACCCTGTAGGGATGCGTAGAAGAGCAGCATTCGAGGTGGGAACGAACAGCAATGCCAGCTGCTCCATACATCCAGGTCAGTTTCCCCATGTGGGTGCAGGAGGAGGAGTGCAAGGGTTAGGGGAGCAGGGATTGGGGTGCAGGAGTAGAATGCAGAGGTTACAGGCACAGAAGGGAGTGCAGGTGTTAGAGGCGGAGAAGGGGAGTGCAGGGGTTAGGGGCAAAGAGGGGTGGGGAGCCTAATGAACTCCGGGGAGCCAGGGGAAATGGGGGGGTCGCCGTGCCCTCTGGGGTAAGGGGACCAAAATACAAGTATGCCCAGGATGCCATTTTCCCTAAGGCTGGCCCTGCGACTGCAAAGGCCACATGTGCTGTGTGTTCTTTGTTGCAGGGGAAGCGTGAGGTCATAAGGAAGGTTTTGTGAATAGAAGGGCCCAGTGCTCTATGCCATTCATTTCCGAATATACCTCAATTGAGTGTTCTCTCTACACAGGAAACGTTTCAATCTCTCCTTGTATGGCAGCAGCCCCTCTAGGCTTCTGGTGATTGTCACCCATCTGGGAATGGATACCTTGGGATTCCTGCTGCCCGTTTTTTAGTAGGTTAACCCGAACTGAACACAGCTTTCCAGGGAAGGAGGTCCCAGGCATTTATATAATGGCATTACAGTATTTTCAGGATTGTTTTCTGTCCTGTTCTTTAGACATCATAATATTTTGTTTTCTTTTCTGAGAGCTGTTGCACATGAAGCAGAGGGTTTCATTGGGATGGTCCCAGTGATTCCAAATCTTTCTGCTGAGTGCTTAGGGAAACTGAGGCACAGTTGTACACGATCTTAAAAATGAGGCTAATGATACTGCCCCCTTTGTAAAGTGCTTTGAGAGATACTGATAAAAGCCCTAGGTAAGAGCTAGGTGATATTTATTTATTTATTCAAATTATTCCTTCCAATATGCATTACCTTGCATTTGTCAATGCTGAACTTCATCTGCCATTGCACTGTGCACTCACCTAAGTTGTACTGCAGTTCAGGAAAGCCTCCCCATTCAGGAGAGCACTTTAAACGTGTGTCTAAGTGCTGTCCTGAATTAGGGCCTATGCTAGGTCGCTGTACAGTTCCTCATAGTTTCTCATGTTGATGAATATAAATAATTTTGTCATGTCATTGCTCACTCCCTTTTCTAGATTATTATAGGGGGATCTGATAGTTACCCTTGTATTTAAATTGCCTAACACCTTACATTATAAAAGATTTTTGCAACTTTGTCTTTGAGAAGCTCTCTTGTCTCCATTGTGTGCAGTGGACCTTTGAAATTGGCGGGCCATAGTTCACAGGCTACGGAAGGGCTCTTCTTTGTCCTGTGAAATTCTGTGGAGCTTTGGCTGAGGTATAAATTGTTTAAAAATCTCTGGTTTTCTTCTCTGTCTCTTACATTGCTGAGGAAAACTTTGGCAGGCTGTCGAAATAGTAACTAACCACACGGATATTCTGAGACTGAGCTTGCAAAGCTGCTGCTGCAGCAGCACACGCTGTAATGTGAACTCATAGGAGCTGTTGGAGGAGCTGTAGGGTGAAGAGAGCTGGGCTGGGCTCCCTCCATTGGACTCAGCACATGGTCACAATGATCCCTGTCCCCCTCAAGGGGCACCACATAGAGAGGTATCACTAATCTCATGGTGACAGGGCACAAGAGAACTGGCCAGGCTCCCTCAACCACCCTCTAAATGCAGCAAATGGTCCCAGCGACCAATCTGCCCATCCCCCCAAACCTCTCCTGTCCTCTAGGTGCACCACCACACGGGGCTGGAGCTCCCCCAATATCTGCATGGGGGGGAAGAGATAGAGAGAGAAGGGGGGACTCGACGCTCCTCACCCAGAGTACTCTCCAGGACTAGCATCTGGACACAGCGTCCATTCTTCTTCTGTTGCCAGCTCCTGTAAGGTTACCCTGTAGCTTAAGCGGTAGCAGCTTGTGCTGCAGTGCTGAAAGTTCAGAATTCAAACCCTGCTGATTATGCATGGTGGATTGTTACAGTTGCACACAACAGAATGTCATGTAACTTTTTCCTTTTAAAAAAATAAAATAGAAAATTACATACAAAAACCTTGGTTAAAAATAACATTGTTTAGGTGGCAAATTCAAACATTCAAAAGGAGCAAATGTCAGATTTACAGTTTATGTATTATAATATGCATTATTATACTATGCATCCAAAGAAGTGAGGTTTTTACCCACGAAAGCTTATGCCCAAATAAATCTTAGTCTTTAAGGTGCCACCAGACTCCTTGTTGTTTTTGTATTATAATACAGTCTTTAATGACCTCATCACAGGCTATTTTTTTCCACAGTACCCCTGGCTCATAGAGTGCATGGGATGTGCAAGGGGGCCGAAATAAGGTTGCACAGGCAACTGTAAAACTTGTATTTCCTAACTTTTGAGTACTTGATTTTGCCACCTAAATAACTTTCTTTTAACATAATTTTTGTATGTATTTAATAAAAATACAGAACACTAGTCCTAGTACGGAATCTTGGGGTATCTCATTGTTAACCTTTTGCTATATTGAAAACAGTCCTTTTCTGCTTTCTTCTTGTCTTCAGACTCTTAGCCAGTTTCTAATTCATGACAAAACTTTATATCTCACCATATAACCATAGGCGCCAACTTCATGGAAAAAAATTAGTGGGTGCTTAGGATCCAGCGGCAGCCAGCTCCCTCCCTCCCTTCCAGCGCCTCCTGCCCGTTGTGATCAGTTGTTCCATGCATACAGGAGGCACTGGGAAGGAGGAGGAGGATCCGGGACAGGGCGTGCTCGGCGGAGGGGGCAGAACTGGGTGGGAAGAGGGGGGGGTGATGCGGGGGCGGGAAAAGGTAGGGTGGGGGCGGAGCGGGGGTGGGAAGAGGTGGGGTGGGGCCTGCGGCCAAGAGGGGGGGCTGAGCACTGCTGGAGCCCGGAGGAAGCAAATGCCTGTGCATATAACTATTTAGTTTTTTAATAATCTCTTGTGAATATCTGATCGTGGGTTTTTCATGGTCCTTCTTAATTATCAGCCACTTCTGCTGTATTTGTTGTTCTGATGACATGCTGAAATGATTCTAGTAGAACAGAGGTATGCTTTTTCTTTTCAGAACCTATGCAGGTTTGTCCCTGTCACTATGTTAATCTGGGTGTTTTAAATAACATTCTATTTTAAATGATCATTTCAACCAATTTACCTGGTACTGAGGTAGAGCAGGAGTTCTTAAGCTCATATCTAGCACCGTTTTGTTGTTTTAGTTTAAAGACCACATTTGCTACACTCTAGCCCTTTGAGGCACTGGCTGATTCTAAGGCCATGTCCACACTACCGGTAGATCGGAGCTGCTGCAATCAATGCAGCGTGTGTCGATTTAGCAGGTCTAGTAAAGACCCACCAAATCGATCGCAGAGCGCTCTCCGGTCTGTAGGCACCGACTTCTCCTCTGCCCAGTGGTTGCTCGACCCCACCCCCCGCCCCTGGCCCCGTCTCTTCCCACCCCCATTCCACCCCTTCCCCAAAGTCCCGTCCCCTGCCCTGCCTCTTCTCCGCCTCCTCCCCTGAGTGCGCCGTGTCCCCGCTCCTCCCCCTCCCTCTCGGAAAGTCCTGAGCACCGCCAAACCGCTGTTAGGCAGCAGTGGGGCAGGAAGCGCAGGGAGGGAGGGGAAGGAGTGGGGACGCAGTGCGCTGGGCGGGGAGAAGGAGGGGAGATGGGGGGAGCTTAGCTGCCAGTGGGTGCGGAGCACCTGCTAATTTTTCCCCGTGGGTGCTCCAGCCCCGGAGCATCCACGGAGTCGGCGCCTATGCGCCGGTTCGACTCTGGTACTCCACCGGAACAAGAAGAGTAAGGTAAATCAACAGGAGAGTGTCTCCCATTGACGCAGCGCAGTGTAGACACCGTGGTAAATCGACCTAAGCTACGTCGACTCCAGTTACGTTATTCACGTAACTGGAGTAGCGTAACTTAGGTCAACTTACTGCTGTAGTGTAGACAAGGCCTAATAAGAAATTGCATGCTTAGTAGTAAGGGACTAAGGCCTGGTCTACACTAAATAGGTCGATGTAAGGCAGCTTACGTTGACCTTATTATGTCAGTGTACACACTACATCCTTGTCCCACCGTTGTAAGTGTCCTATTACACCGACTTAATAACTCCACCTCCACAAGAGACGTAGGGCTTGGTGTAAATTAGGGCAACACAGTATCTGGAGCCCTGAAATTGACAAGAAAGCCGGGCAGCTAGAGCCCTCTGCTTCTGGTGGGGAACAGGGAGGCGAGAAGCCAGGGAGCAGCTGGGATCCCAGCAGGGAGCTGTGTGGAGCTGAGAGTCCTGTCTCTCAGTCAGTGGAAGTGCTCCTGGTGAGGACGTGCACCACCAACAGAAGGAGGGTAGTGTGGACATCAGCCTGCAGTGGCTGTAAGTTGACTTAATTCTGTAGTGTAGACGTGCTCTGAGATTCAGAGATCCTGAACGTTCTAATATTCTCAATTACTTGTGATGGGAAATAAATTGGCTACGCATCCTAGGAATTGCTTTTTGAATCACTCCTCTGGTTTTCCCTTTCCTTCTGTGCCATGGTTAAATGTCTTGTCTCTTTCAAGACTCTGCACCACTCCACCCCGCTGCCCTCCTCCTGCCCAAGCCTTCTACTTAGCCAGGCTTTTTGCAACTTTCTCCCTTCCACTCTCATGTTCCCACTTGTTTTCTAGCAGTCCCTTGCATCTGTCAGCCCCTCTCTTTCCCAGTGCACCAGGTCTCCCCACCTTCAAATACCTCCTGAAAGCACACTTTCCCCATGATGTTTGCTACTAATCCTCTGCACTAAGAAGTGTCTTTTTTGTTTTTAACTACACCAATAATGTGCCCTGCTTTTCAACAAATCTCTCTTCAGATCGTGCAATGTATTTTCGGACTGCACTGTATTGTTTGTCTAGATTATAAATGCATAGTGCTGGGTCCCCCTCTGTACGCATAATATTACATACATAGGGCTATATATCTAATGCTCCAAGCATGCTGCTGAAGTTTAATAAACAATATCCCCTTCATTAAACTTCTGTTCCAGACAGAGCATCCAATGAAAAATTCCCAAGTAATGGAGGAGCTGATGATATTGAAAATAGAATGCAAAACTTAGAGACCAGCTCTTTGAATTGTTCAAAAATACATGCTAATAAATATGACCATTTTGTGCACTGGCTCAGTAATTTAGCTTTGCTTAAAATTGCCACTGAAATTTCACTTGAGACCATTTTACATGTGTGAACTTACAGTATAGAACCTGAAGAGAATTAAAAGTCTCTCTGCCAATGGTGCGTGTGCTGTTATGAATTGCTCTGTCTGAGGGAGTCTTTCCAGTGGCTAGAGCAGGGGACTGGGAGTCAGAAGCACTGGGCTCTATTTTTTACTCTTCCACTGACTGAGTGCAACCTTGGGCAAGTCACTAAAACATCTGCACCTCAGTTTTCCTTTCTGTAAAATGGGGAAGATAACAGTCGTCTGTGGGAAGTTGTGAGGATCAGACTTTGCGAAGTGCCTTGAGATCCTTACATGAAAGGTGCTTTCTAAGTGTGAAGCACTGTCGCAATGAATTATTTAATAGAGATCCTGTTAGCTGGGATTTGAAATGTGAAAGTTTTATGGCCCTAGCTCACTGGGTTGACATGAATGTATTCTACAGAGTCTCGTTGAAAGCTGTGCTCAGGCCTCACTGTCACAGTAGTTAGCTTTGTATTCCTTTTTCTGAGTTGGACTGGCTTATGGGTTGTGTGACTGACTTTGTCTCCAAGATATTATCACTTCATTTCAAACCACTCATCCAAGATCCTGAGGTGGTATTTAGGAGTGTCTGCTTCAGCTTTTGATAATAGGGTGAACAAGCTTTGGAAAGTAAGCACTTGCTACTTCTTAAGGTTATCAGGAAACTGTCAAATACCAAAGAAGCCTGAAAAACCCATTATGTGAATTAAAGAATGAAACCTCCCTCTTCTGTTTTTACAATCTGTTAGTAGCATAGCAAATTGTGTGTGAGCATCAGCTGCAGCACATCCTGACTGGGGGACATGTCAAGAGGGCATGGAAGAGGTTGAGTCCTGTAAGACCCATTAATTGAAGCTGAGAAGTAACAAGCATCATGGATTCCTCCCTTTCCCAAATCTCCAGCCTTCTAAGGAAACCCATTATACTTCAAGTCAGAGACCAGTCTGACCATTTTGGAAAGGTGGCAAGTTAGCACGCCCAAGGTTAATCTTGACTGACCTCTGCATTTATCAGCTTGAAATTCTGTCCAGTCTCCTACGTGACTAAATTACTACTACTCTGACAGATGAGGTTCAGTTCAGCGGAAGTTGCTTGCTGTGGTGGTGTTGTGAGTTATTGTATTTGATATATATTGCCCTCTGCTCCCCTTCTTAGCCCAGATTGCTGCATGGACGGTCACTTTGGGGTTTCATGTCTATTCATACTGTAATTAGAAAATGTGGTACCTAGTGGCAGAGTGTGAATGCACATGCACGGCTCTCTTATGAGCAGCTGAGCACCATGTGACTCCAGCCTGCTTATGCCGTTCTGATCTTTCAAGTCATTCTCTGTTGTGACTGTTAGGTGACTCAGGTCACTACAATGCACTTTATTTAGACCTCTGATAATATTGCACTGCATTTGTGCCAATTAACCATAGCACAAAACTGACAATTTAGAGTTTAAAGAGACAAGATGGGTGGGGTAATAACTTTTGTTGGACCAACTTCTGTTGGTGAGAGAGACAAGTTGGCCAAGTAAAAGCTATTGCCTCACCCATCTTGTCTCTAATATCCTGGGACTGACACAGCTACAACTATACTACATACAATTAGAGTTTAAATACATTTTAAAACATTCCTCTGAAATGGTATTGTGTGCATGGACTACCCTTTCTATTTAGACAAAGCTCTGTAGTGCTAAAACAATATAGTATGATTTTAATGTTAATTCATGTTAATCGAGCCTCTTGCTTGGGAGAGAGAGAAGCCCTCAGACTATTAGAAAGGTTTCAGACTTTATAAATGCAAATTATTATGATTATACATTTTCACAGTGTAGCAGCACTTACCATTCCAGATCACTTAGGAGACATAACTATGATTTCTTCAGGTAACTCAAGGACTCTGCCCCTTGAGTATTACCTGAATGTTGAGGCTCATTAACTTTATTTATGCACCGCATTCAGAGCTCTACCTTGAATGCAAGCTTCTTGGCAGCCGTCAGCACTGAGAGTTTTCCTGTCCAAATGAAACTTGCCACATTTAAATTCTAAATAACTGAGTAGGCTGTGTCAGAAGGTGGATCACTGTATGCACAGAACATCTTTTAAAACAATGATCCAGCCAACCCATTCAGCAATTTGTTGTTTGCAATTTGGCATCTTCAATTTGGGTTAATGATCTGACAGTTTTTGTAAAAAGCATTGATGTTGCTTGTTCTGTTCACCCTGGTGCAGCAGAATGGCAACCTGCCATCTGCCCAGCTAGGTCATCAGCTTCCATTTGACATGGTAGTGGAAGATTGAAATGGCCTAGATAGCAAAGATTAACCTTTTGGAACCAATTTCAGGGTTTCCAGCTGCCACGAGCTCCTGTAGAACATCAAGCAGCAGAACTCTGGGTCTTGTTAATTTAAAAAATAATTGATGGAAGTGGTTGATTTGGGCTATCCTTAGCTCCAGTCTCTATCCCACCAGACTCTCATTAAGCTCATATTGTGTAATGGTAATGCTTTGATATGCAAGTGAAATTAAATTAATAGGCAAATCGGGAGCTTTTCAGAGCAACACACATTCTTAAGGTTTCATATGCCTCTAGCAGCTGAAACAAAATGTCTGGTTTTGTACAAAGAAATACACTGTGTCTCAAGTTGGAGATGGCTCTTCGTAGGTAGCACTCTGTGAACAGTACGGGAGAGCCCACAGAATTATCCTGCATGTGTGTTAGGGATGGAACAAATTCTCTGAACTGCAGCCTGTCTATACACTAATCCACTTCTCTCTCCAGCTGATGATACAGCTTTTTGTAGATGCAGTATTTAGGGTTCACAGTTAAACTGTAGCTGATAGGGATCTATAAAACTTCTGAGGAAAGAGTAAATTGGAAAACTGATAAAAGAAGAATACTTACCTTCTTAAAGTGTCTTGTTCCAGTATCTGCTTTGCACTCTTTTATTTAACTAGTAAAGTATTGATTCCTCTCGGACACCTCTGTGTGACAGATTTTTGTTACCAATCTGCCTGGAGCATCAGGTGATCAGGCTGACACCGCAGGATTGTTTGGGGAGGAGATGACATAACACACCAAGTGTTTAAATTTTAAAGCTTTATTAATAAAATACAGCAGAGTGTGCTGGGAATGCTCCCACGTTACTCAGGGGAAGAAAGAAAGCATTAGAGCCCCAAGCCCTAACCCACTTTCATACTCACGCCCAAAACTGGCCAGGCCTGGGTGTAACGTAAGAAGAAGAGGGGGATGGGTGGAACGGAGTTCTTGCCCTGGGCCCAGGTCGTCTGGGGAATCAGCTGTAATCTCCGAATTGCTCCAGTTCTCGGGAGGGTTTTTAAGTCCTGGGTTCCTTTGGGGGTGTTGTTGTCCAGGGCCCTCTGTGCCTGGTGCTCTTTGTACCAGTCCCAATCGGCTTGCCGTGGCCTTCTTGGCTGCCCAAAACACACTGGCTTTGGAGAATTTGTTTCCCCTTCTGTTGGCCTTCACCGTCGCTGCCTCATTCGCTCTGTTTTCGCTGCTATCTTTGCAGCTTTGCTTAACTTAGTTCTTCTCTTTTCACGGCCGCTTGGGCACATTCAAGCCCCCGTCTTTCTTGGCTGTCAGCCAAATCTCAGCTATGAGTAGTGTCCTTGGGTGAGGGTCAGCGTCTTATCTTCAGACTGAGCTTGCTAGCTGCTGTGTTGAGTTAACCTGTTCTCTGCTTTCTTCTTTCTTCTCCCCTCTCTTGGCCTTTCGTACTTCTGCAAAGGAATCTTCCATTCCCCACTCACATGCCTTTGACCCTCCCCAAAATGCTTTGCGATGCTTGCAACGGCGTTAGCAATATACAGTGCTGATCTGCCTTCCCAGGGGACTCCCTAAGGGGAGGGGTCCATTGGCTTGTGACATTCCCCCCCTTGACCCTGAATCAACATTTTGTTGGGAGGGGTCACCACTTAGGTTTCCACCCTCTCCCCTCCTCCCTCCCCCGATATGGTGACAAGGATTAGTGTTGGTCTTTTACCTAAACAGCTATACAGCATGCACCAGATTGTTAGGACAGCAACAATTGCATATACCAGCCAATAATGACTTTTGGCTTTATTAGTAACAGCATAACACATTTTTTTGTTGACATAGATGGCCCATTTGGATGGCTGTGGCAAAAGCATTTTTTTTTTTTAGGTTAAATGTGTGTTTTAACACCATGAAGGAGGAGGCATTTGTTTGGAATACGGAAAGTTGCTTTTGGGTGTGCGCCAATGGGAGAAACGCATTGGGTGTTATTTATGAAAAATTAAACACAACATAGTTAGAAACATTAACAGTTTGTTGCAGAATGGCAGGCCAATGCACTGAAAAATTTTGTGTTTGTGATTTTAACCACAAGTAGAGAGGCACCCTCCAAACACATGCAGAGGTATTGGTAAACACATGGGCTTTAGTGGGGGCATATTTTGATGCCTTTCCTTTTCAGCAGATGTGTTGACCTACCTTATAAAAGCGGCTTGGCACTGCCTTTTTTTTACACACCATCTGAGGGGGCTTTATAGGCCACAACTGCCAAGTGTTGCCGTTTGCAATTCATATGTGCTGGTAGAAGATGTAGTCAGCACAGCACGTACCGCTTAGCCATGTTATTGGAGGAAGCCACCTTTCACACGTCGTGATGGACCACCCAATTTTAGATAACACGTGATGCCAGCCGGGACTGCGCTCTTCCCTTTACTGGAGGGTGTGAGCTCAGCCACACCCTCCTACTGCCTCACCCAAGATATCTGGATCATTTTCTGTTCTTTATGTTACTTCCAGATTCATGCTCAGAGTGGACACTTTGGAGGGTTTTTAAAGTATTTAACACAATAGAACTGATTCCTGGAAAAAATATTTGTTTGTATTTAAAGTCAGTTTTATTCACTTATGACTGGATCATGGCTCTGCCCCAAGTAAGGGGGAGGTGCCCCATGCCAGGACAGTATCTGTCGAGCAATGGCAGTCCTAGGAGGGCATGCTGAGTGTGTACAGAGAGGTTTGGGGCAAGTAAATATTACTGATGAAATGTGTGAGATTCAGTTCTCTAAGGGAGTTTGAGTCTCTGGATCGGACTTGTGTGTTGCATGCTGTCTGTGGGCCAGATTCTGATATATTTAGTTGTGCTGAGAAGTACTTTACTCATGAGTGCTCCCACTGATTTCAATGCAACTGCTTGTAGAGTAAGGCACTACTCAGTGTGAGTAAAGGTGACAGAATCTGGCCCTATGTATATAATATTATGTATGCCCTGTATGTCAGTGTAGAAATGGCAGCTGTCCAAAGCGCCACGCATCCGCACAGCACACGGTTTTGCTAGGTATGATCACAAAGCAAAAATTCTTTAATGTTTTCCCCTCACATGTTTTCACTGTTTTTGTTTTTCCCTGCTAGTTTTTTTTACTGATTTATTCATACACGACATTTAAGGCTCCAGGATTCCATTGATCCACCTGCCTTCCCATGACACCTGAACAATGATAAGGAGTACTTGTGGCACCTTAGAGACTAACAAATTTATTTGAGCATAAGCTTTCGTGGGCTACAGCCCACTTCATCGGATGTAGCCCACAAAAGCTTATGCTCAAATAAATGCCACAAGTACTCCTGTTCTTTTTGCAGATACAGACTAACACGGTTGCTACTCTGAAACCTGAACAATGATGAGGCTTTTGGTCATTTCAGCCAGTTTTATGTTCCAAGCACAAATACATGACAGTTTAGTTCTTCAGGAAGTTGGAATTAAAAGAAGAAACTGGATTGCTGATGTCATACTGAGAACAAACTTTGTGTTCTCCTTTAGGAAATGAGTTGTACTGGGGATTTGATCAGTAGGAGACTGTAGTACTCACTTCCCTTCCTTTGTAGATAGTGCAGAGTGGCGATGTACAGGGGTCTCAGGCTGACTTTTGCATCTTGCCCAGTACAGTTGAGTTAGAGGGTATGCCATTTTTCACCCCCTGTTGAGAGGAGGGGATGTCAGGAGGATGTAGTCAGGTGGGAGGGTGCAATAGGGCTCTTGCCTATTGGAGAAGGCAGAGGGAGGACTTTGGGATCTGCTGTATGTGTTAGATCAGGGTGTTGATACTAGGGAGGGTCATCTTTAAAGGTGTGCGGAATGGAGGGGAGCAGGTGTCTCACAGCAAAGCGGTTGGTAGGGAAAGTTGAGCTTGCAGACAGATGCTGGGAGGGCATTCTGACAATGTGGGCTTACTGCATATGCCAGATATGCCTGGGGGAAGGCGTGTATAGATGCTGCGTGCCCAGCTAGCATGGGTATAAATAACAGTGTAGACAGTGAGGTACAGCTTAGGCCAGTAGACTGCCCTACGTAGTTCTCTACGTACCCAAACAGTGCTCTATGCTGCTGATAGGGGGAAGGCAGCAGGGAAAGGCTCTGGCCACTCCTCCCTGCCAGAGCCTTACCCTCCATTTCCTCCTGCCTGAGCCTTCCATTGCTATTTGTAGCTACACACCGCGGTGAGTGTGGAGGACACAGCCTGCCTTTCACTGTGGCATGTAGCTAGACGTATCCTGCCTGCTCTGCAAGTGTAGAGACGGTCTAAGGCTGACTCCATATGAATACAGCAAGCAACATGAGCTACTATAGTATCCAAGTACTTCACTTGGTCTCCCCCTCTACTTTGCTTTTAATAAGGCTTAATTATTAAAGGCTTCCTGACCTAGAGCTTCCTCAACACTGCACCTACAGTACAGTGGAAAGGGCAATGTGATAGTTTCATCTCTTCCTCCTTTGAGCTGCATAGCTTGAGCTGCGTAATTCACAAGGCAAACTTCTTATATAGGAAATTGTTCTCAGATAATGAGAGCTGGGAAGTAATAGAGGAACCCAGGGACAGAAGAGTGATTAGATTTCAAAGCAGAGTTGTATATGCTGATGGCAGCTGTATAAGCCTTAAGGTGCCCAACACTGAGGTAATAACTTCTGGTTCTATTTGTGGTAGGTTTGCTTTGTTTCTTTCTATATCACTTAAAGAGATAGGAACATAGTGTTGTGGAGACGAAACTATGAAGTGTTTGAGTAAAGCACATACAGACACAGCTTCCCTTTATCTCAGAAATTCCAGAGTCATCTTCGAGTGATGGTCCCTATTGTATTCTACTGTGGGTAATGCGTGCACATCATGTTCCTGGAGTCAGAGAACTTGAAAGTAGTGTCTGCTGGTCTGCGCATACAGCCCTCTCTCACCTTGTGTTCCCGACCAAGATGATAAAAGGCAGGGCAGACTGCCCGCCTCTTCAGTTCCTTCTAACCACCACATGGTCTGGGTTGGAACCTTTATTGTCCTCAGCTCTGCCGTCGTTTCTGAAAAACAGTAGTGTTTTAGCTGTAAATAGTTCACCCTTTTAGACGTTTAATAGATTTAATAGTTTTTACAGTTTTAATTGTTTTAGAATTAGTTTAGGCTACTGAGGTTGTTCTCCCATTTGCTTCTCCCCATACCTCATTCAGGCACCGAACTATGCCTAGAACTCCGGGTTTCAAATGCTGTGCCTCCTACTTGCAGTACTTCTCGGTCAGTGACAACCACCATCGCTGCCTTAACTGCTTGGGAGAAGCTCACCTTGCAGCTTTGTACAGCATTTGTCAGTCCTTCCCCAGCCGTACCCAAGAGGGATGGGCTCTTTGCCTCCATAAATACCTCTTGGAGATGTCCATGAGACCTCAATTGGACCCAGTCTGGGGGACCCCGCCCCATATATCAGCCTGAATCAGTGAGGAGTGTGCCTCCTGCTGTTAAGTTGTCCTATTCTGGTGCTGGAGGATCCACTCCCAGAGACCCAGAGCGGGGCCGAGTCAGGAGATCAGGAAGCACTCCCATAAGCATGGGGCTAAATCTTCCTCTAAGTCCATTCCGAAGATACCGGATGTGTCTACGAGCAAACCCACCAGATTGGCCCAGGAGGATGTCATACATCCTAAGTCCCATAAACCTGATAAGAAAGCCCTGAAACATAGGGCTGTGCTGGCTCCACACCGCACTCCATCAGTACCATTGCCCCGGCTCCTCCCAAGACACAAGGCACTGTAGCACTGCCAAAGGCAGACCATCAGCAGCTACCATCCTTGTCACCAGCACTGGCAGCCCAGACAGAAAGAGAGGTCTGGATCCGTGGCCACACCTCAGAACATTTTCACTCTCCCTGATCCTGAATCCCCTCCTCCATAAGGACCCTCCATTTCCAGAGAGCTTATCTCACCTCCTAGAGACCTGCCAGAGGGACAGAGCTTATCACCCCTAACATACAGAACTTACACATCACCATCAGCACCAACTGTACTGCCATTGGAACCTGAGTCTGCCCTTTTCCTCCTCAGGAGACTCGGAACCATCGGAGGAACCACTCCTCCTGTACTGCCACTCCCCAGGAGACCCACAACCTTGGGACCAACCAACGCCTCACCTGGTTCAGAGTCATTGGTACCCCATGCCATGGGGACCCCCGCCACCACCTGTCAATCCCACCGACTGGCTATATTGGGGACCTTAGCACCAGTATCCCCCTTCACAATCTATCTGATCCACTAGAGAGTTGCCACCTGCCTCCCCTACAAGGGGGACCATTGAATTTACCCCCCCAATCCGATGGAGAAGAAGGAGCACTACACTCCAATTCCAGCAGTTCTGCCGGAACTGATCAAGCTGCCGTCATCATCACTGGATGAAGTGGTGGTTTAGGTATTCTCTTCCCCCTCCCCTCCCCGCCCCCTTAGACAGTTCCAAGACCTTCTCCGTAGAGTCGCCAGTAACTTCAGATTCCACTAGAAGAGATCCAGGACTCCCAAACACAAGCTCTTGGACATCCTCCACCCCTCTGGACCTATAGAATAGCCCTCCCTGTCAATGAGGTCATACTGGAGCCAGCCAGGACTGCGTGGCACATCCCTGCCACCTGTGCCTCTACTACCAAAGGAACAGAGAGACATTATTATGTACCAACTAAGAGTTTAGAGTTCTTGATCTCTCACCCAGCTCCCAACTCATTGGTGGTTCAGATCACTTCAGAAAGGTCCAGGCAACAACACGCCAGCTCTACCCTTGCGGACAAGGAGCGTAAATGCCCAGACCTGATGGAGAGAGAGGCTTTCTCGTCCTCCAGTCTTCAGTTCAGGATAGCCAATTATGAAGCGCTACTGCTAAATATGATTTCCTGAACTACGCTAAGTTTGAGGAATTCACCAAGAGCCTCCCACAGCAGGATCGTTCTCATTTCCAGGCCCTCATAGAGTAAAGAAAACTAATAGCTAGTCTGCAGTTGATGAAGCTGATACCTCCTCTCGAGCCCTGGCTACCACCCTCATTACGTGGTGGGAGTCCTGGCTCCATGCCTCAGGGTTCCCCAGGGAGGTCCAGAGTACCATTGAGGACTTTCCCTTCAATGAAACTCAGCCCTTCAATCAGAATATAGATGAGTCCTTACATACCCAGAAAGACTTTAAGGCTACCCTTTGACCCTTGGGTATATACACACCTTCCCCAAAGAGGAAGTTCCTGCACCAATCCATCTCACTGAGATACAGGACCCAACATTTCTACCATCAGAGACCTTACGAACCACTGTGTAAAAAGCAGAGATTCAAAAGTCCAGCTTCCCTGTGCCCTCTGCACCAGTCTTGACATCCCAATCCCAGCCCCCAACTCAATGGTATTTTTGACACGACCTTGAGAGCCGTGAATCACTGAGAACAATACCTCCCAATTCCAATACTCCATTTGGAGGTCATTTAGCACTCTTTTTCGACACCTGGAGTGCAATAACAACGGACAAGTGGGTGCTGAACGTCATCCACTCTGGCTATTCAATCAAGTTTGCAATGCTACCACCTCCAAAACCCTCCTCCCCATCCCTCTTTGGGGACCACTCTCATGACAGTATTCAAGGAACAATAGAATGCATTCCTCTACAATATCAAGGGACAGGTTTTACTCAACCTACTTCCTCAGACCCAAGAAGAAGGGTGGGTGGAGATCAATCCTCGACCTCTGCCACCTCAACCACTTTATTCGCAAACTCAAATTTTGTATGGTTATATTGGCAGTGATAATTCCATCTCTAGAAAAGGGCATATGATTCACAGCTCTTGATATGAAGGATGTGTACTTTCATGTCAATATTCATCCCGCCCACAGGCGGTTTCTCAGATTTCCAGCGGGCTGAGACCATTTCCAATATAGAGTTTGACCCTTTGGGATAGCCACTGCCCCCAGAGTCTTTACCAAGGTATTTTCTGTGGTAGCAGCTCACGTCAGATGTCCTGGCCTCCTTGTCTTCCCTTACCTCAATGACTGGGTCCTTTCTGCCAGATCTTGCTGGGAAGCCTTTATGCCAACCTCTATGATGCTCCGTCTCCATTCCTCACTGGGGCTCAGTGAGAACATCAAAAAATCTGTTCTTACCCCCACACAAGCTTTGAACTTAATCGGGGCAACCTTGAAGTCTATCACTGCCAGAGTGTATTTGCCCACAGACAGGGTAAAGACCATGAATGACATCTTAGCTTACATCACACGCAACCCTCAAGTAAAGGTCAAAACATGTTTGTCCTTCCTCAGCCACATGGCCTCATGCACCTATGTCACTCCATTCACAAGACTCCAGCTTCATTGCCTTCAGGCATGGCTACAGTTGGTTTACTCCCCAAGCTGCCAGTCTATGAACCTCACACTGACTTTCCCTCCAAGGAACTGTCTTCCAACCTGTGGTAGACAAATCCTCATCACGTATGCATAGGGGTCTCCTTTCTCCCCTCTTCACTGGACAAGACCATCATTACGGATGTGTCCCTACTAGGTTGTGGAGCCCATATGGGCAACCACATAGCACAGGGAACGTAGACATCTTGAGAGTCCAGAATGCACATCAATGTCCTGGAACTACAGGCGGTAGGGAAGACCTGCGAGTCCTTTCTTCATTTAATCCGCTCTCACCACGTCCTCATAATGTCAGACAACAAAATCTACATCAACGAACAGGGGGAGCGAGATCTGCCTCCCTGTGTGCAAAAGCAGTCAATCTCTGGAGCTGGTGCATCAGCAATCAGATCACCCTATCTGCAACCTACCTTCTGGGGACACAGAATGTGCTCGTGGACTCCGTCAGCAGGCACTTCGCAATCGACCACAAGTGGGAACTTCATGACACTGTGCTTAATGATATTTTCACTCAATGGGGAAACCAAACCAGGGATCTGTTCGCTTCCCAGGCCAACAACAAGTGAGTCTCTTTGCTCCAGAGGAGTCCTAGGTTACTGCTCCCAGGGTAATGCTCTCCTTCTTCCCTGGTCAGACCAGTTCAACTGCGCCTTCCCTCCTCTACCGCTTCCGCCACAAGTGGTACACAAGATCTGATAAGACAGAGTGACAGTCATCCTGATCGTCCTTTTCTGGCCCAGACAGTTTTGGTTCCCCAACTTCCTGTGCCTGTCATCTCATCCCCCGATTACCCTCACAATATTCCCTGAGCTTCCGATCCCGTGCAATGGCAGGATCAAACACTCCAATCCCCTACTGCTTCACCTCAGGGCGTGGTATTTGGATAGTCATCAGCTCTAGAACAGGTATGCTCCTCTCTAATAGCAGAAAGGACTCAACTAGGAAATGTTACCAATCGAGCTGGAAATGCTTCTCATCCTGGATGCAGCAGAGAGGCGTTCTACCAGAACTATGGGTATCCCACTCATCCTAGACTATATCCTATCTCTGTAGACATTGGGCTTATCTCTCAGTTCCCTGCAAGTCCATTTGATGGCTATCAGTGCATTCCATCCCCCTACAGATAGCTACACTGTTTTCGCGTACCTGCTAACCACTCAATTCTGGAAAGGCCAGATAAGAATTTTCCCACCTCTTTGAAAGATGACACCCTAAAGGGACCTGAATCTCATTCTTTGGGTTCTGATATGGCTCCCCTTTGAACCCTTGGTGACTTGCTCCTTGTTGCTCCTCTCCATGAAGGTCATCTTTCTCATAGCTATCACATGGGCAAGGAGGGTTGGTGAACCTGGAGCAATGATGGCACACACTCCATATACTATATTTCACAAAGATAAGGTTTCTTTACACCTACATCCCAAATGTATCCCTAAAGTGGTTTTGGAATTTTACCTTCACCAATCCATTCATTTACCTTGTTCTTCTCAAAACCACAAGTGTTTGCAAAAGAGCATAGGCTCCACTCTCTGTTCAACAATCTTTGGCCTTTTACCTGCAGAGAACGAGATCATTCAGAAAATCCCTGAGGCTGTTTGTTGCTATAGCGGAGCGTCAGAGGTCACACCATCTCCACCCAGAGAATGGCCAAATGGATATCTGGTTGCATCCTACCCTGCTATCCACTCTCAAACCTTCCCCCCCTGCTCCCTCATGGGGGTACAAGCACACACCACAACTATAGTCTGTCTTCAGGACGTATCCCTCCTAGACATTTGTAAAGCGGCCACATGGAACTCCGTCCACACATTTGCAAGACATTACACTTTGGTACAAGACTCGGCTGCTGACGCCTCATTTGGGACGGCAGATCTCCGCTCGCTCCTACTGTCCTCATCCTCACACCATCCACCTATTTAGGTACTGTCTGTCAATCACTTACAGTGGAATACAATAGGGACCATAACTCAAAGAAGACGATGAGGTTACTTACCTGTAACTGGAGGTTGTTCGAGATGTGTAGTCCCTATATATATTCCACTACCAGCCTTCTTTTCCCTCTGCTTTGGAACTTATCTGATTCATGGTGGAGAAGGAACTGAAGAAACGGGAGGTCCACCCCACCCTTTATCGCCTCGGTCGGGAGCACGAGGCAAACCAGGGCACATGCATGGACCAACAGAGACTACTTTCAAATTCTCGAACTCCAGGCACACGGTGCAGATGCGTAACCCACAGTGGAATACAGATAGAGACCACACATCTTGAAGAACCTCCAGTTACAGGTAAGTAACATCCTCTTTTATATTAGGTGCTGTTAGCAGCTTACTCCATTATCCTGTGGAGAGGTGCATTCTAGCCTCCTCTCTGCAGCTGTTAACCAGTTCTTGTTATTCTAATTTTGTATCTTTTTTTCTGTTCAGTGCATGTGCCCAGAGAAACTGTGGCAGGGGCATCTGAAAAACACTAAAATAAATAAATATTGCTGAGTTCTAGCACAGGGCTCCCTGTATTTATTACTCTTAGTCCTGCTGCTGCGGTGATAAACCAATTATATTTTCAACACACCAAGCTGACTGACCTAAGCTGTGCACAAATGCAGTAGCCAGACCTCTTTTCCAAGAACTGTTACTGCTTTGTCCAGAAACAGAGCGTGGACTAATGGTTAAAGCAGTGGACTGGGGGCTCAAGACTCCTTGCTTCTATTTTCAGCTCTGTCATTGACTCATTAAGATTTTGGGGACTTTTTTGTGCCAGGTTTTCCCATCTCTCCAGCGGGTATAATATATCTATCTGTACTTAACCTCACACATATGTTGTGAGGCCTAATGAAAGTTTGTAAAGTGCTTTGGGATTCTTAGATTTAAGATGCTGTAGAAAGGCCAAGTTGTTGTTGTTGTTACTCTTATCACCGTACATGGCCAAAGTTTGTAAGGTTGTGGGAGACGTTTAATTCAGATGCTTTAGGCTATTGTATAGCCCATTTTAGTCTCCTTTGGGCAATTTCCTTTTCAATGTACTCTCTCATCTAATTACCTTGGGAACTTTGTGTAGCAGACAGTATTGCCAAATCCAAGATGGCTTTTGGTAGAGACACAATGCAGTTCTGCAGCATCCCTGACCTTGATTTTATCTTAAATGATGATTTGAAAAGAAATGGTACCTGCTCATTTCACCTTGATGAGTCTGTTAGAGGAGAGTGAAATAATGTGGAGACTCAATTCTGAGTTATACTGGCTCTTCCCTTCCGAAATTGAAATGGGCTTTGGAAGCTAATACAGTATTAGATTGCTGCATTTCTACCATGCTATGTCAGGAATCGCAGGCAGCGTGGAAAGTGAGTGACCCTTCTGCTCAGCATATGCTGCCTTGTATGTTTTTATTCCCCCTGACAGAGAACATCCTATTGAAGTTTAAATGTAATTTCAGGAAGAGAAAATCTTAGCGTGTGGGATCTGTTCTGTATTAATTTTGTTTCCCTTCAGTTCTCTGACCTCAGCACAGAGGCCAGTCTATATTCCTACTGACAGTTTAATCTGAAATGTCCTGCTGTATTTGCTCATTTTTCCAGCGAGCCGTAACTGATTTGTAGTGTGGCTGGGCACGTGTGTAGCATACACGTGTGCTTGTCTCTGAAGGATTTTTTTTCCTTTTACCAGTTAAGCTCTTTCTTCACGCATTTAAAGCCTCTAACAAATGCTGACGCATTTACCTCTGGGGACTAAGAAATTTGTGACCAGGAATTTTTCTGCAAGACCTTCTGCCAGAAAGGCGAAGTTAGCTCCACGTTGATCCCCCCCCATACGTGAAACTCCAAATTTGAAGCCAGTGGCTGAGGTGGTATGTTTTGGGGTGAGAAAGGCTTGCCCTGAGAATACTGAGAACATACCTTTATCCACCCCTCACACCATGCTTCTTCCCAGAAAATAAGAGTGTAACCTCTTTGTAATTATCACTAGGGGGACAAATAATACTTTGCACTTGCAGCATGTAACACCATTTATTTGAGATCCCTCAAGCACTTTGCAAGCATTGACTCTGAGAGGAGGGCACAGTAGATAGGACTGCACCCCCTCTACAGGGAAACCGAAGCCCAGAATGGTTAATCACTTGACTTGTTCAAGACAGACAGCTAGTTAGGATGAGAGCTGAAAACGGAATCCAGGAGTCTTACTCCTGGGTTCTTTGCACTAACCATTTAGACCCATTTCCTCTCAACCAGAGGAATTCCTTAGGGATGCCCTTTGGAATAATCCTGCAGTAGCTTAACATGTAGGGGAGAGGTGGAGCGAGAAGGAAGGAGCTTTTATTTGATACCCAGAGTCCTGTATGTGCTGAGGGGCAAGTGTAAGTTATAACTGAGGGAAAGCACTATTGAAGTATGCCCATACAAATGGCTTTGATGTTAAGGACAGCTGTCTGAGAGCTGTATGGTCCTTTCTGCAACATAGCTCACCCCCCAGATCTATCTAAAGTAGTGCTGGCCTGATTTCATCACTCCCACTGACCTTGATGGGAGTAATGGGTGCTCAGCCCTCTGGCAGTTAGGGGAACAAGGCTTTCCTAATGCATTCCTAATGTAGTGCACACCTCTGCTGCTGGTGGTATGTGCAGTGCTGGCTCAAGTTACCTGTGTCCCTCCACAATGGGTATGTTGCATGAGTATGTTGTATTTGTTGGTGTCGCCATGAAACAAATAAGGATCCCATGTGAAACTGCCTGATCCCACAAGAGGTGTGCAGTCACTGCTATCCTGCCTTGCACTTTCTTTCATCGTGTTGTTGTTGTTAGCTAGCTGAAGGTCTTGCTTCTGACTTGAATTTTTACTATTCTGTCATAATATGCAGATGGCCTACTCTGGATATATAGGGTAACTGCTAGCTGTTAGCGAACAGAACACGTGCTGCTTGGCTGACTGCCTCCTTCTGCATGCAGCTTGCTTTGGCAGGCTGCCCTGGCTTATGTGGACTGTAGGTTTTGAAGATCCAGCTTTGACTAGCTGTTGAAAAGTTTCATGAGGTATTTTTAATCAATAAATTAAATAGCAAAGCTGCATTCAGACCTTTCACTCTGGGGGGTTGGGAATCGGAAGCATCATCTGGTCAGTCTCTTGTGAAAAAAGCATAGTTCAGCATGAGTGTCTATACACAGTCCCTTCAAAGCAACAAAACCATACTCACCACTCTCTTTTACAGGCCCTTGCTTCAGAAGGGATGCCTCTGACCCTTTCACTGCTGGGGTAGCTAACTAAATGTATAACCTCTGTGTAAAGGGAAATCCCATTCATTTTGTTTGGGGTGGGGGTCCTCTGTCATTACAAGGCATATGGGTGATGTAGCTTGTCCATAGAAATAATATGTATGCAGTGTTGTTGTAGCTGTGTTGGTCCCAGGATATTAGTGAGAAAAGATAGGTGAGGTAATGGTCCAGTAAAAGATATTACCTCATAGAAATAATACTAATGTTATTTATATGGACCCAGGAGGCTCAGGGAGCCATACAACAGAATAAAAACAAATCCAGAGTGATAAAAACAAAATCAAATCCCACCCTCTTCATACATACACACATGAACAAGGGTATCTGATTATACAGGGATGAAAAAACGGTAGAAGGGAAGAAGACAGACCTAGGGCCAGTGCTGGTCTTTCTAAAAACAACCTTTGAGAAAGACAAGCTTTAAAATACTTCATTAACATTTTAGAAAATCCACAAAGGCTGTGGATTTAAGCAGATAGCAAGTTCCACACTGCAGGACCTTCTGCTTGTCAAAAGCAACATTGGCAAAAGCAAGTTGCTGACTTCAGACATGAGGTTGAAGTGCAGGGCAGGTGTGTGAGCGCAGAGACTCATCAGTACCAGGTGCAGGGAACAAGTCTTGAAGGCAGCCACCATTTAGAGTTTTAAAACTGATAGGATTCTCTGGCAGTGGTGAGACCATCGCTAAAATACTCTGCTTAGTCCCGGGCAAGAAAGTGTAGTGATGGATGAGTAGGGTGGAGAATTCAGAGAGGAGCAATAAAAGGGTCGAATACTGCCCTTGTTTACAACAGTGTATCTCTACAGTGACTCCAATGAAGCCATTTTCACTAGTGTAACTGAGATGAGACTGCCTCAAAGCATTCCAGCATTCGGGGAGATTAAGGTAGGCCAGGTCTACACTAAGAAATTATGTTGACTCAGCTACGTCACTCAGGTGTGAAAAATCCACCCCCCTGAGCAATGTAGTTAAGCCGACCTAATGCCCAGTGTAAACTGCACTAGGTCAATAGAAGAATGTTTCCATTGACTTAGCTACTGCCTCTTGGAGAGGCTGATTAACTACGCCGACAGAGAAACCTCTCCTGTTGCTGTAGTGAGTGTCTAAGCTGAAGTGCTCCAGTGGCATAGCTGCTGCTGGAGCAGTTTAAGTGTAGACATGGCCTTAGATGGAAAGAATTAAATACGTGTAGCTGTTTGAAGTACGTGTAGGATGTGTAGCAAGGAGGGAGAGGATTTGTGTAAAGTGATCCAAGGGGCAGTGACAGGAATGGGATGAAATTGAGCATAGGAAGTTTGTACAACTGAGATTTATAGATGGTAAAAGAGTCTCCCAAGGAAATGGCACTCACTTTATCACTAGGATATTTAAAACTAGACTGGGCAAAGCACTTGAAAATGTAGAGAACAATTCTACACTGGTGAGAGGATGGACAGATTGGTGCCTTTTTCATTTCTAATTTCTGTGCTTCATATAGTGTCACAGATGGTTTGTATAATGCACAAAACACGTGCTTTCCTGACTCTTTTCCCTTAAGGGGTAATAGTTTGAATTTTCCTTTAACAATTCTGCTTGTCTGATAGTGTTTTTTTTCTTCTGACACAGGGGGTGCTCCCAGGTGGGAATTATCAGGGCACTGATCGAAGCAGGCATTCCAGTTGATATGATTGGAGGAACTTCCATTGGCTCATTCATGAGTGCACTGTATGCTGAAGAGCGTAGCTATAATCAAATGAGGATCAAAGCCAGGCAATGGGCAATGGTAAGAACGTAGAATATATGTTTATGTTCTTTTCCACTTTTAATATATAGGAGTTTTGACATTAGCCACAGCACACATGGCAACGCAGAAGCAGCAGTCCAGGGTCAGAATACAGCCTCTGGATATTAGGAGAGGTGAAGAAGGGTGTTTGAAATGCCTCTGATGTGTTTGTTTTACCAATAGTGAAGGATGAGAAGCTGCTAGTGCCTTATGCAAAAGTGTACACTCCTACAGAGCATGAGATGCTTTGTGGGCATGCTTCCTGTATAGGATGCTTCCTGTAGACAGAACTGGTGGCAACTGCAGTGAGGCATGTCAGCAGCTCTGTACAAAACTAATCTCCATAAATCAGGAATCTGATGTTTTGATCATCGAGCATATTTACCTATGTCTGTTGGAAAAACAGATCGCTCTTAGGGCACTTTGCTGGACTTGATCATATTTTGTAATATTACACTGCATCAGTAGGACAAATGCCTGACTCCGGGGCTGTACTGAGCTGACTTCTTGCTGTGGATCTGGCTTTTCTTTCTCTCATTGTACAGGTGGGTTTAGGGTGGATGTGTTATGGGGAAGGATCACATTAATGCATTCTGTGCAGTGAATAGACAGTACAGGAGCTTGAATTTAAAGTAGGGCTGTCAAGCGATTAAAAAAATTTAATCACAATTAAAAAAATTAATCGTGATTAATCACATTGTTAAACAATAATACAATAACATTTATTTAAATATTTTTGGATGTTTTCTACATTTTCAAATATATTGATTTCAATTATAAAACAGAATACAAAGTGTACAATGCTCACTTCATATTTATTTTTATTACAAATATTTCCGTTGTAAAAAAATAAATAGTATTTTTCAGTTCACCTAATACAAGTACTGTAGTGCAATCTCTTTATCATGAAAGTTGAATTTACAAATGTAGAATTATGTACAAAAAATAACTGCATTCAAAAATAAAACAATGTAAAACTTTAGAGCCTACAAGTCCACTCAGTCCTACTTCTTGTTCAGCCAATCGTTCAGTCAAACAAGTTTGTTTACATTTGCAGGAGATAATGCTGCCCGCTTCTTGTTCACAGTGTTACCTGAAAGTGAGAACAAAGTGTTCTCATGGCACTGTTGTAGCCGGCGGCGCAAGATATTTACATGCCAGATGCGCGAAAGATTCATATGTGCCTTCATGCTTCAACCACCATTCCAGAGGACATGCTTCCATGCTAATGACGGGTTCTGCTCGATAACAATCCAAAGCAGTGCGGACCGACGCATGTTCATTTTCATTATCTGAGTCAAATGCCACCAGCAGAAGGTTGATTTTCTTTTTTGGTGGTTCAGGTTCTGTAGTTTCCACATCGGAGTGTTGCTCTTTTAAGACTTCTGAAAGCATGCTCCACACCAGCAGACAGTTGATTTTCTTTTTTGGTGGTATGATTTCTGAAAGCAGGCTCCACACCTCATCCCTCTCAGATTTTGGAAGGCACTTCAGATTCTTAAACCTTGGGTCAAGTGCTGTAGCTATCTTTAGAAATCTCACATTGGTACCTTCTTTGCATTTTGTCAAATCTGCAGCAAAAGTGTTCTTAAAATGAACATTTGCCGAGTCATCAACTGAGACTACTATAACATGAAATATATGGCAGAATGTGGGTAAAATAGAGCCGGAGACATACAATTCTCCCCCGAGGGGTTCAGTCACAAATTTAATTAACGCATTATTTTTTTAACGAGCGTCATCAGCATGAAAGCATGTCCTCTGGAATGGCGGCTGAAGCATGAAGGGCCATATGAATGTTTAGCATATCTGGCACGTAAATACCTTGCAATGCCAGCTGCAAAAGTCCCGTGTGAACGTCTGTTCTCAATTTCTGGTGACACTGTAAATAAGAAGTGGGCAGCATTATCTCCCGTAAATGTAAACAAACTTGTTTGTCTTAGCAATTGTCTGAATGAGAGTAGGACTGAGTGGACTTGTAGGCTCTAAAGTTTTTCATTGTTTTGTTTTTGAGTGCAGTTATGTTACAAAAATAAATTTACATTTGTAAGCTTCACTTTCACGATAAAGAGATTGCACTACAGTACTTGTATGAGGTGAATTAAAAAATACTATTTCTTTTGTTTATCTTTTTACTGTGCAAATATTTGTAATAAAAATAATAATATAAAGTGAGCACTGTACACTTTGTATTCTGTGTTGTAATTGAAATCAATATATTTGAAAATGTAGAAAAACATCCAAAAATAATTAATAAATTTCAATTGGTATTCTATTGTTTAACAGTGCGATTAAAACTGTAATTAATTTGTTTGAGTTAATCGCATGAGTTAACTGCGATTAATCGACAGCCCTAATTTAAAGGAATGCCTCCCAGTCCATTTTTGAAGACAGGCTGTATGTTAATCACCCAAAGCTACCCATCAAGCAGCCAGTCTGTCACTCCAAACTTGTTATGAATTTGCCTAGTGCAGGAAGCAAAGGCAAGAGAATCCTCAAGTCCTGGAAAATCTTTTCTCCTAAGGAGACAGAGAAACCTGCACAATGATAACATTGTAACACGCAAGGCCCTAGGCTGCCAGAGAGGGACTGTTAAGTTTCCACTACCATAGTGGTAGGTCGGATCTGTGTGAGTTCCTGAGGACTGCAGGGCTGAAATAGACACCCGTTACTTCTACATGTACACCAGCCCTACTCTCAGGGTACGTCTATACTTACCTCCGGGTCCGGCGGTAAGCAATTGATCTTCTGGGATCGATTTATCGTGTCTTGTCTAGACGCGATAAATCGATCCCGGATCAATCCCGGAAGTGCTCGCCGTCGACCCCGGTACTCCTGCTCCGCGAGAGGAGTACGCGGAGTCAACGGGGGAGCCTGCCTGCCGCGTGTGGACCCGCGGTAAGTTCGAACTAAGATAGTTCGACTTCAGCTACGTGAATAACGTAGCTGAAGTTGCGTATCTTAGTTCGAAGTGGGGGGTTAGTGTGGACCAGCCCTATGTGTGAATGTACATGTTTGCACAAGTGTTAGCTGGTGTTTATCATTGTTTGTCTTTTTATGTGCTGGAGTCTGTTTTCTTTCCAAGTCTGACCATATAACTTTCTCTCTTTCACTTTCACATGCTGTCATCTTTTGAGTAGAAGTGATTGACTGAGGTAATTCTTCTCTAAACTAACTAAGAACCAAATGTCTGATGTAAGATGTAGCCCCAGTGTTCCAGAGGTCAGGTACTGCATTAGGGAGGAAAATGTTAATTATTTTTTTAAATATACGAAACTCTGGGTTTTTTAGCTACACTTAGCTGTGTGCTGACTGTTTAAATAACAATTTATAATTTGTTTGGGGAATTAAAAACACCAAAAAACACCCACAAAACTGCCGTACCACCAAGCAGTGCTGGTTATAGATGACTGGGATCTTCCAATTATAAAGTGATTTAATGTATTTATTTTATTTCTAGTTTTCATATAAAAATTGTTTCCAATTTGTTTTTTCTAATGAAAGGAAAGTGACCTGATGAAGTCGAGGGGGGAGGGATAGCTCAGTGATTTGAGCATTGGCCTGCTAAACCCAGGGTTGTGAGTTCAATCCTTGAGGGGGCCATTTAGGGATTTTTAGGAGGGAGGGATAGCTCAATGATTTGAGCATTGGCCTGCTAAACCCAGGGTTGTGAGTTCAGTCTTTGAGGGGGCCACTTAGGGATCTGGGGCAAAATCAGTACTTGGTCCTGCTAGTGAAGGCGGGGGGCTGGACTTGATGACCTTTCAGGGTCCCTTCCAGTTCTATAAGATAGGTATATCTCCATATATTGGACTGAGATATTGAAGTTTCCAAGCTGGATTGAAACTAACAGTCCTCTTATATCTTGTGAGACTTATAGTGGGAGACAGAGAAATCTGCAACTGGCATCTATTCTAACATTGCCTTTTGCAGGTGGCTTCTCCAGCTGTAGTCAGCTATGGGTTTGGCTACTTTCCCACAGCTATAGCTTATTATGGTTCCCCCCACCCACCCAGTTACACTTCTAAAATTGGATGGACTGACAATCATTAATTTAAATAAACCCCTACATTGTGGGTTCCGACCTTTACCAAATACACACACACAGTCACTTCAAGGGGAGTGTCCATATAACAAAGCCCACAAACTTCCCCACATTTTCTGCTTGGTTTTACTTCCATAGCAATCTCAGGTCCTCCCTTCCATCCCACTCTCTCTTTAAGTTCACTTGTTCCCTGCCCTCCCAACTCTAACTCTGCACCCATTTCCCAACATGCCATGATCACTGCAGCAGTCTTGCCTTCGCAGCACCATCACTAGAGGGCAGGGGTGTTATTCTGGGACCCTATGGAGGGATTTAAGAGAGGTTATGAAGGTTTTGTGGATTAAAAAAGCTTTCAGTAACTTCCTGTAACTGGATTAAAACAGCTTTAAGTAACTTCCTGTAACTCTTACATCTCTGCAGCCTCTTGGAATGTTAGCTCAAGCTTGGTGTCTTTAGAAAGCAGAGATTCTGAGCTTCTTGGTGATTACAGGTGCTGGATCACTAGATTCAGATGGCTGCAGAGGCCTCACAATTAAAATGGCACTCAGTAACTTTGTAGAAATAAACTTAATTTTAGTAAAAATAGATCAGCCTTCCCACACCTCTTAAAGGGTTGGGAGGGAGCATGCTAATCTCCTCCAAGGCACACAAGTCTAACCAGGGCCGGCTCTAATTTTTTTGCCACCCCAAGCAAAAAAAAAGAGCGCTGCCCTGCCATAACACCCCCCCCGCGAGCGCCGCGCCACCCCACCGAACCCACACCCCCCCCCCCCCCCCCGAGCACCGCCCGGCTGAAACAAAAACAACAACAACAAAAACCTCGACCGCTGCCTCGCCGAACCAAAAAAACCCCAAACCCCCGAGCGCCCCCCGCCACCCCAAGATTGGCCGCCCCTTACAAGGTGCCGCCCCAAGCACGTGCTTGGTCGGCTGGTGCCTGGAGCCGGCCCTGAGTCTAACGTAAGAATGGCTGCTGGGTTGCACCTCCAAGAGAACTGAATTATAGTGGAGGGACAATTATCCTCTCAGTCTGAAAAGCCCTTTCTTTGCAAGCCTTTGAGATGAAGGGAGCTGTATCTGTCAAATGTTATTTATCATCCAGATGGGATAGACTTTTAAATTGTACAGGCAGATTTTAGTCTAGTTTTATTGATACACAAAGCATATGTTGTCACACTGCTCATTCCTAGCTTTGGTACTGTTCTATTAATCCAGTGTGGAGTGGCCCCACTTGCTACCCAGACTGTCTTATTCCTGCAGTGTACAAATAAAAACTAGGGGTATGTCTACACTACAAAATTAGGTTGAATTTATAGAAGTCAGTTGTTTAGAAATCGTTTTTATAAGGTCGATTGTGTGTGTCCCCACACAAAATGCTCTAAGTGCATTAAGTCGGCAGACTGCGTCCACAGTACCGAGGCTAGTGTCGACTTCCGGAGCATTTCCCTATGGGTAGCTATCCCACAGTTCCCGCAATCTCCGCCACCCATTGGAATTCTGGGTTGAGATCCCAATGCCTGATGGGGCAAAAACAGTGTCGCGGGTGATTCTGGGTACATGTCATCAGGCCCCCACTCCCTCCCTCCCTGCCGTGAAAGCAACGGCAGACAATCGTTTCGTGCCTTTTTTCAGCCCAGACGCCATAGCACTGGGATCATGGAGCCCGCGCAGATCACCGCGGCAATTATGAGCATTTAAACACCACGCGCATTATCCTGGAGTATATGCAGAGCCAGAACCTGCCAAAGCAAAACCAGGCGAGTAGGCGACAGCAGCGCGGTGATGAGAGTGAAGAGGAAATAGATATGGACATAGACTTCTCACAAAGCAATGTTCAAATCATGGTGTTAATGGGGCAGGTTCATGCCGTGAAACGCCAATTCTGGGCCCGGGAAACAAGCACAGACTGGTGGGACCGAATAGTGTTGCAGGTGTGGGATGATTCCCAGTGGCTGTGAAACTTTCGGATGCGTAAGGGCACTTTCATGGAACTTTGTGACTTGCTTTCCCCTGCCCTGAAGCGCCAGAATACCAAGATGAGAGCAGCCCTCACAGTTGAGAAGCGAGTGGCGATAGCCCCGTGGAAGCTTGCAACGCCAGACAGCTACCGGTCAGTCGGGAATCAATTTGGAGTGGGCAAATCTACTGTGGGGGCTGCTGTGATCCAAGTAGCCAACGCAATCAAAGAGCTGCTGCTATCAAGGGTAGTGACTCTGGGAAACTTGCAGGTCATAGTGGATGGCTTTGCTGCAATGGGATTCCCTAACTGTGGTGGGGCGATAGACAGAACCCATATCCCTATCTTGTCACCGGAATACCAAGTCAGCGAGTACATAAACCGCAAGGGGTACTTTTCAATGGTGCTGCAAGCACTGGTGGATCACAAGGGACGTTTCACTAACATCAACGTGGGATGGCCAGGAAAGGTACATGACGCTCGTGTCTTCAGGAACTCTGGTCTGTTTCAAAAGCTGCAGGAAGGGACTTTCTTCCCAGACCAGAAAATAACCGTTGGGGATGTTGAAATGCCTATAGATATCCTTGGGGACGCAGCCTACCCCTTAATGCCATGGCTCATGAAGCCATACACAGGCACCCTGGACAGTAGTCAGGACCTGTTCAACTATAGGCTGAGCAAGTGCAGAATGGTGGTAGAATGTGCATTTGGATGTTTAAAAGCGCACTGGTGCAGTTTACTGACTCGGATAGACCTCAGCGAAACCAATATTTCCATTGTTATTACTGCTTGCTGTGCGCTCCACAATATCTGTGAGAGTAAGGGGGAGACATTTATGGCGGGGTGGGAGGTTGAGGCAAATTGCCTGGCCGCTGATTACGCGCAGCCAGACACCAGGGCGGTTAGAAGAGCACAGCAGGGCGCAGTGCGCATCAGAGAAGCTTTAAAAACCAGTTTCATGACTGGCCAGGCTACAGTGTGAAAGTTCTGTTTGTTTCTCCTTGATGAACCCCGCCCCTTGGTTCACTCTACTTCCCTGTAAGCTAGCCACCCTCCCCTCCCCCCTTTGATCACCACTTGCAGAGGCAATAAAGTCATTGTTACTTCACATTCATGCATTCTTTATTAATTCATCACACAAATAGGGGGATAACTGCCAAGGTAGCCCGGGA
>NW_020664859.1:1216635-1277861 GCF_002925995.2 Terrapene triunguis | reverse complement strand
CTTTCCTGCAGCTCAACCATATGCTGGAGCATATCAGTTTGATGCTCCAGCAGTCGGAGCATCGACTCTTGCCTTCTGTCAGCAATCTGACGTCACCTATCCTCTTCAGCCCGCCACTTACTCTCTTCAGCCCACGATTCAGCCCACCACCTCTCCTTGCGTTCATATTGTGCTTTTCTGCATTCTGACATTGTCTGCTCCATGCATTCTGCTGTGCTCTGTCAGCGTGGGAGGACATCTGGAGCTCCGAGAACATGTCATCCCGAGTGTGCTTTTTTTGCCTTCTAATCTTCACTAGCCTCTGCGAAGGAGAAACATTTGCAGCTGGTGGAGGAAAAGGGAGAGGTGGTAGTTAAAAAGACACATTTTAGAGAACAATAGGTACACTCTTTCACGTTAAACCTTGCTGTTCACATTACACAGCACATGTGCTTTCGTTACAAGGTTGCATTTTTCCTCTTATATTGAGGGCCTGCTGGTTTGGTGTGAGAGATCACTCACGCAGTGCCAGGCAACAGAATTCAGCTTGCAGGCAGCCATGGTAAGCCACAGTCTTTTGGCTTCTTTAACCTTCATAACATGTGGGAATGGTTTCAAACAGCAGCGCCCTCATTTAAAATGGGTTGGCAATTTAAAAGGAGGGGCTGCGGTTTCCGGGTTAACGTGCAGCACAAACCCAACTAACCCACCCCCCCCCCCACACACACACACAATTCTCTGGGATGATCACTTCACCCCTCCCCCCACCGCGTGGCTAACAGCGGGGAACATTTCTGTTCAGCCGAGCAGGAACGGGCACCTCTGAATGTCCCCTTAATAAAATCACCCTATTTCAACTAGGTGACCGTGAATGATATCACTCTCCTGAGGATAACAAAGAGAGATAAGGAATGGATGTTGTCTGCATGCCAGCAAACACCAGGACCATACGCTGCCATGCTTTGTTATGCAATGATTCCAGACTATGTGCTACTGGCCTGGCGTGGTAAAGTGTCCTACCATGGCAGACGGGATAAGGCAGCCCTCCCCAGAAACCTTTTGCAAAGGCTTTGGCAGTATATCCAGGAGAGCTTTCTGGAGATGTCCCTGGAGGATTTCCGCTCCATCCCCATACACGTTAACAGACTTTTCCAGTAGCTGTACTGGCCGCGAATGCCAGGGCAAATTAATCATTAAACACGCTTGCTTTTAAACCATGTGTAATATTTACAAAGGTACACTCACCAGAGGTCCCTTGTCCGCCCTCAAGGCACGCCTTGGGTGGGTTCGGGGGTTACTGCCTCCAGGTCCAGGGTGAAAAACATATCCTGGCTGTTGGGGAAACCGGTTTCTCCGCTTCCTTGCTGTGAGCTATCAATGTCTTCATCATCATCTTCCTTGTCCCCAAAACCCACTTCCGTGTTGCGTGATTTTCCATTGACAGAGTCAAAGCACAGGGTTGTGGTAGTGGTGGCTGCACCCCCTAGCATGGAATGCAGCTCAGCGTAGAAGTGGCATGTCTGCGGCTCTGCCCCGGACCTTCCGTTTGCCTCTCTGGTTTTGTGGTAGGCTTGCCTTAGTTCCTTAATTTTCACGCGGCATTGCTGTGCGTCCCTGTTATGGCCTCTGTCCTTCATGCCCTTTGAGACTTTTTCTAATGTTTTGGCATTTCATTTACTGCAACGGAGTTCAGCTAGCACGGATTCGTCTCCCCATAGGGCGAGCAGATCCCGTACCTCCCGTTCGGTCCATGCTGGAGCTCTTTTGCGATCCTGGGACTCCATCATGGTTACCTGTGCTGATGAGCTCTGCGTGGTCACCTGTGCTCTCCACGCTGGGCAAACAGGAAATGAAATTCAAAATTTCGCGAGCCTTTTCCTGTCTACCTGGCCAGTGCATCTGAGTTGAGAGTGCTGTCCAGAGCGGTCACAATGGAGCACTCTGGGATAGCTCCCGGAGGCCAATACCGTTGAATTGCGTTCACACTACCCAAATTCGACCCGGAAAGGCCAATTTCAGCGCCAATCCCCTCGTCGGAGGTGGAGTAAAGAAATCAATTTAAAGAGCCCTTTAAGTCGAAAAAAAGGGCTTCGTCGTGTGGACGGGTCCAGGCTTAAATCGAGGTAACGCTGCTAAATTCGACCTAAAATCATAGTGTAGACCAGGCCTAGGTAATATTATCCTCAGAAATACTGATTTCATCTTATTATTGAAGAGTACTTTGAAGAGCTACTTGTGATTTTTTATAACCATTCTGACAAGCACACACCATTCCACATGCAAAACAGGAGTTGCTTAATTATTTAGGGAGATGTCAAAATGTGGCAAGATAAGAACAGGCAGCTCTGTGTGATGGCTTCTTCGCTGCGGATGGCATGCTGTGGGACTGGATCCAGCAAAATGATTTTCTGTGCCGCACAAAGCAGTGGAAGCCCAAAGTGGTGAACTTTTTAAGGTTATGGGAGTGCGACTCTTCCAGGAATGGCTTTTTCACATACTTCCCCGTCATACCACAAATTACAGCAGCTATCTTTCAGAGCAAGGCTTTGCAGTGGCTTCCTTCATTACTCACCAACACTGTTCCTGGTGTCAGGAGATCAGAGTTGTTAGGGAGTTCATGAAATACCTTACTCTCCACAGAGGGCCTAATCTGAGTCTGTTACAGAGACTCAGCCAAACACCAGACATCCTCAAAGTTCCAGAATCCAAAAGCTACAAGACCACTTCTGCCCTCCCCACATGAATCTCTGTGAAAACTTCTCCACTGGGCTTGCTAAGAGGCAGCAAAGAGGCCAGATATTCAAGAACCAGTCAATGGGATGATCAGTGTGTTGCTAGAGGAGAACAGTCTAGAAGAAGATTTTTACAAAATCAACCTGATACATAAAGGCTAGAAAGCCCCTGTTCTGTGGAAACATCCTTTTTTTTCTGCTGCCCTAGTTCCCATTAGCTGTGACTGTTGCAGGTTATGGTTGTTTACAACCACATGTTCTGGCTTTAGTAGCCTATAGGGACCTTATTATTTACGTTATCTATTGTGATGTATTAAATAACTTCAACTGGTTTCTGTGCCACCAGCCCAAATGAGAAATGGCTGTAGGACAAAAAAGCTTTTAGGTACTTTTAGAAATTGGCATCTCTTTGCTAGTATGCTTGGGGGTGGGGAGGGGGACGCATAGTTTAATTTGATGGGATCTCTGGATATAATGGAGCAGCCAATAAATAATGGCTTTCATTTGTTATGCTGCAGATGCGGTGTGAAACTCACAGAGCAGATCAATTATCTACTCTACTCCATTGATTCTGCTGATAATGCATCCACACTAATATTATATCAAAATATATATGATCCGCTTACAGTTCTTACTATAGAAAATATTTTGATTTTATGTAGTGCCTATATTAGGTGGCTAAAATTTTTCCTATCATAAGGAGTTAGAGGTTGGAAGAGCAGTGACTAGGCACATGCTCCACAGAGCCATGCAAACAGGTTCTGATGAGATGGGAATTGTTAGCCAGGACACTGAGGATACTAGCCACTCTCTGGCTCCCATTCGTGGTCTTTGCAGCCTGGCATCACAGCCAAATGTTGTTTTGCAGGACAAAGGAAGCCATCCCCTGAGGGCCACACTGCAATATCAGGATTGAGTCCTAAATCTGGAGTCCCATTGTGGGACATAGGGCAGATCAAAGAGGGTCGGAGGGTGCTGTGAAAGTGACATAGCCTTCTGGGGAAGAACACTGATTACACTGGTCTACAATTTTTGAGAAGTCGTCTGCTTCAGAGATAAAATGTGCTATTTATTATGTATTTTGATGTGCTGAATTCAAATATGACAATTAAAACAACTGATTGGCTACTGTTTCTAAGATATTTACGTTTTTACATTTGATGTCTATGTATATTGTGTAGATAGTAGAGTTTTAATCGTAAATTGTAAACCTAGGTCTTCATGTGTTTATGGTTGCTTTACATGATGATATTTCACCTGTCCTGTTTATGTAACACTTTAAAAATCTGCAAAAGGGTTATAGAAATAAAATTTATTATGAAACAAAAGGCAAAAAACTATTATGTACATAGTTTAGTCCTATACAGTGTCTACTCGGCGCTTCTTGGCTTGTCTCTTGTATTCATTAAATGGAGCATCTCTTGTCACTGTCCAGCAATAGTCTGCAAGCATTGATGGGCTCCATTTGCCCTGATAGCGTTTCTCCATTGTTGCAATGTCCTGGTGAAATCGCTCGCTGTGCTCGTCGCTCACTGCTCCGCAGTTCAGTGGAAAAAAATCTAGATGAGAGTGCAAAAAATGTATCTTTAGTGACATGTTGTAACCAAGGCTTTTGTATGCCTTGAGGAGGTTTTCCACCAACAACCTGTAGTTGTCTGCCTTGTTGTTTCCGAGAAAATTTATTGCCACTAACTGGAAGGCTTTCCATGCCGTCTTTTCCTTGCCACGCAGTGCATGGTCAAATGCATCATCTCGAAGAAGTTCACGAATCTGAGGACCAACAAAGACACCTTCCTTTATCTTAGCTTCACTGAACCTTGGAAATTTTCCACGGAGGTACTTGAAAGCTGCTTGTGTTTTGTCAATGGCCTTGACAAAGTTCTTCATCAGACCCAGCTTGATGTGTAAGGGTGGTAACAAAATCTTCCTTGATTCAAAAAAATGGTGGATGCTGAACACTTTTCCTCCCAGGCTCCAATGACTGTCGGAGTGGCCAGTCTTTCTTGATGTAGTGGGAATCTCTTGCACGACTATCCCATTCGCAGAGAAAACAGCAGTACTTTGTGTATCCAGTCGGCAGACCAAGCAAGAGAGCAACAACCTTCAAATCGCCACAAAGCTGCCACTGATGTTGGTCATAGTTTATGCACCTCAAAAGTTGTTTCATGTTGTCATAGGTTTCCTTCCTATGGACTGCATGACCAACTGGAATTGATGGCAAAACATTGCCATTATGCAGTAAAACAGCTTTAAGACTCGTCTTCGATGAATCAATGAACAGTCTCCACTCATCTGGATCGTGAACGATGTTGAGGGCTGCCATCACACCATCGATGTTGTTGCAGGCTACAAGATCACCTTCCATGAAGAAGAATGGGACAAGATCCTTTTGACGGTCACGGAACATGGAAACCCTAACATCACCTGCCAGGAGATTCCACTGCTGTAGTCTGGAGCCCAACAGCTCTGCCTTACTCTTGGCTAGTTCCAAATCCCTGACAAGGTCATTCAGTTCACCTTGTGTTATGAGGTGTGGTTCAGAGGAGGAGGATGGGAGAAAATGTGGGTCCTGTGACATTGATGGTTCAGGACCAGAAGTTTCATCCTCTTCCTCTTCCTCATCTGACTCAAGTGAGAATGATTCTGGTGCATCAGGAACCGGCAGTCCTTCTCCGTGGGGTACTGGGCGTATAGCTGATGGAATGTTTGGATAATGCACAGTCCACTTTTTCTTCTTTGACACACCTTTCCCAACTGGAGGCACCATGCAGAAGTAACAATTGCTGGTATGATCTGTTGGCTCTCTCCAAATCATTGGCACTGCAAAAGGCATAGATTTCCTTTTCCTGTTCAACCACTGGCGAAGATTTGTTGCACAAGTGTTGCAGCATATGTGTGGGGCCCATCTCTTGTCCTGATCTCCAATTTTGCAGCCAAAATAAAGGTGATAGGCTTTCTTAACCATAGTGGTTATACTGCGCTTTTGTGATGCAAAAGTCACTTCACCACAAACATAGCAGAAGTTATCTGCACTGTTCACACAAGTACGAGGCATCTCTGCTCACTTTGGCTAAACAGAAATGTGTCCCTTTGCAAAATTAAACACTGACAAATAAGAGAGCACGACACTGTATGATTTCTAGAGCTGATATAGGGCAATTTGTTCAGCAGAGTGATGTAAGCTTCGTTATGATTGCATCATCCATGACTTCTAGGAATAACATGATGCAATTCATATCATGTATGACACAATACCAGCTTCAGATTGCATCATTCATTGTTTTGCCTAAAAAGCAAGTACTGTCCAAACCCAGTCATAGATTTATTCATAGATCCAGTCAAAGATGTATTTTAGTCATTTCTGGTTTAAATTGAGATCCCTTCCCTTTATAACTCACTTATCCTCCGCCATTCCCAAGTCAAGGGTCGTATATACTGACCGAATAGCATATCTTGAAAACTAGAGCCAATCAACAATTTTAACCGTCATTTTCGTTCTCTGTGACCCAGAATTACTAAAGTTTGATGACATTTATTTCAGAAGCATTTTGGCTGTAGAGCAGTGATTACAGCACAGGAAAGCATTGCCTATGAGCTGGGTGAGGGTGATGTCCACAAGTTGAGGGCCACATGTGGTGTTTTCACTGTGTGAGGCATAGAGCTCTCATTAGGAAGTAGAGAATAATTAGTTATTAGGTATAGCATTTTGAAAATCACTTCACATCCTACACTGTTTTATTTCGTTCATGTGCCAAATCTTCATGTATAACAACACATACAAATACAAAACAATGTAAACAAACACAAACCCTAAGAAGAGAATGCAGGCTTTGCCAAAGGCATTGGCATGAACACCAGGCAAGGATACTAAAGGAAAAGAGAGCTCATTCTACTCTCAGGAGGTGGGAAAACTTCCCTGTGAGAGGTCCCAGTGAGTGATAGCACATACAGCTGAGAGGTAGCAGAAGTTGGTAGTCAGACATGAGTGAGTGCTCTTATGTTAGCTTCAAATCTAACATGGACATAGCACATGCCAAAGAATGTTTAAGGTGAACTACAGAGTTTAAAAAAAGTCCCTGATCAATAACAGGCTGTCTGTAAACAAATAATTCTGCAGTTTAAAATACGAGCAGCAGGGCACACACATTTCATGTGTGCTGTAGCCTCCTGTCTGTGGACATGAGCAGTGCATCAGCAGCCTGCTCATGAACTCTCTGGTGCGATTTGCTGCCATCAGCACAGCTCATTAATTTTAAATTGCATTAAAAAAATATTTTTAAGCAATCGTGGGGGTTTTAGTCACTGCATTTTCCCAGGGTTTCTACTCCATTTGGACAAGGAAAGCAGACTGATCAGTTTCTCCTTTATAGTGCATTTCAAGTGAGCTTGCTTTGATTCCCATGCACTAGCCAAGTGCTGGTGCATTTGGGTCCCCACACTAGAAGGGAACATTTAAGTATTGAACATGTTTTTTGTGGAAGCCTTTAAAAAGCAAACATTCAAACACTGCTATTTAATAGTCACAGGAACTACAGTATTATGGAGCTAGGGTGGAGAGGTCTTGTCTGTCGGTAAAATGCCTTACCTAGATGTTGTAACTATCCCCAAACCAAGTGTAAGTGGGGGAATGGTCCCGCTATTGTGGGGAGCTTTTCTGGCTCCTGCAATATCCCAGTGGAATTGGCTAGTGAAAGGATCTGAGTCCTCTCTCCCACTACCTTTACCCAGAGCCCTGCCTGACTTTGAGAGCTCCCCTTCCACTCTCCTGTGCAGCAGAATCCTCGGAACCCCGACAAGGCTAGGCCCAAGGTTCCTGGGAGGCTGAACCGCCAATCTTGTCGTGGTCACGTAGGACGGGGGCTAGGGTGTCCCCACTCTGGGGTGCTGTCTCCTACTTCCCTGGCCTAGTGCGCACTACATTAAGTTCAAACCAAATGTAATTTATTAAACAGAATCTGTAAGAAAAATAAGTATAAAATGGAAAAGGGTAAAGGAAATAAGGAATCCTCCCTTATGGACACAGGGAACACCACAAACAGCCATCTCAGGGATGTAAGGAAAGTTCACAGACTGTTCCTCACCTGTCTTAGGCCTCCCTCTCAGGACTTGGCTGCACTGCGGTGATATTGTGGGTCAGACGCCTGCTCTGGCAGTAGCCACACGCCCTCAGGCGCTAGGTGCCAGGGACCCTTCTCCCCAGTACTGGCCCCTCCTCCCGTCGGCTTCACATTGGCTTCCCTCCTCCCTCTCCTCCCCCCGCCCCGGCAAGCTTTCAAGGCCCTCTTGTCTGGCAACGTCTCCTTCCACTCGGCCCTCTGTCAAGGGTCCCACTTCACTCTCTCCAGTCCCTCACTGCGCTCAACAGTAGTGTTAGTTGTGGCATGTCGGGCTTCTGCCATCCAGCCTTTGGCCCCACAGCTCCCCACTGTAGCTCAGCCCTGACTCACCATAGGCACGGATGATCTGTGCTTCCCCAGCTCCCTAGCTCTGCCTCTTCTGGCTCAGTGCTGTTGCCCTGCCTCCAGCCCAGCTCTGTCTCCAGCCCCACTCTGCCTTCTGGGCTGTTTCTCTGGCCCCTCTGATGCTGGCTGCTGCTCTGCCTCCAACTCAGTTCGGGCTGCTGCTGTCCCCTTAGCTCTGCCCTATCCTGGCTGCACCCGACACAGAGGAGGGGACTCGGGCTCCTGACTCTCTCATTGGCTTGCCCACCCTGTCAATCAGGCTAACCTGGAGCGTTGGCCTCTCCCCATTGGCCCTGGGGACTGTCAACTCAAGATCTTCATTTCTCTTTAGCTCTTCTCCTTTCTTTTGGTATTGGGAGAGGGCCAACCAAAAAAAAAAACCACCTCACTAAATTTCAGTAAGGGGCCAACACAAGCATTATAAACCCAGGAAATATAGAGCTAAGGTTCAATTTAAAAGAAATCTAAACATGCCTATGATCTCGAAATGCACCAAAGTAACCCAAACAACCTTAACTGTCCCCTGTAGTGAAACTATTTCAATGTTTATAGTCCCAGAGTAACTTAAACTGATTTTTAAAAACATTATATAGTCTTCTCCCCCCCTTCATGTCACTACAATGTTGTTAAGGTTTTTTGGATGCTCTAGTCATGCATTTTCAGGCCTTGAGCTGTTTGGATTTCTTTGAAGTTCAGTCTTATTTCTTGGGTTTATAGTGGTTGGTTTTGGAATAATTACAACGTCCATGCAATGTAGTTACGCTAAAATATTGACATGTATGCTCCACCGTTAATCAATCTTAATTTAGACTTTCCCTGGGAATTTCTTTGCTTGTTGGGTTTTTTCAAATTATTAAAGTATTATACATGAACATTAAACAAGAAACCTGAAGAGAATAGAAATATGTAATATTAACTTTGAATCATTTTTTTTAAATTTTAGCTCATACAGCTAGACACACCCAGACACTCTGGTTGCCAGTGTTCTGGCCAGTTAAGATGAGTTTATGGCAGTTTTGTATCTCCAGAGCCAAACAAAGTAGCTGGTGCGTGCACTTCGCTGGTGCCCCTGTCTCCTGACTTCCATGTTACCCTGCACGCAGTTTCCTCTCACTTCTGCACCCCATACATTCCCCTGTTCACAAACCCTAGTTTTCCTCTGCTCATTGAGTAGATCTGGTAGATAGTTTTTGAAAATACCTGTTTTAGGATTAATGATCATGTTTGTTGTTTTTAAAAAGTTCAAATATATCCCTCAACAGAGGGTGAACAATAAAATCTTCTCTCTGATGAACTCATGAAGAATTGCCATCTTTCAGAATGGCTGCCATATCTTATCAGTTGAGACTGAGGCCACAGGCTGTACACGGTTAAGATGTCCTCTTTACAAACGGACACTGCCTTGGGAGTGAAGCCAAGCTACTTTCAGGGAAAATAGCGGCCTTCTTTATTTTTGGAAAGTAGAGAAAGGAGCACTGTGAGGAGCAGCTGAAGGCAGGCAGTGAGCCATCTTTGCTAAGGGCAGCCTGTACCTTCAGCCCCATGAAGAGCAATAGGAGATGGCAGCTACTTTGGAAGAGGGCAGTTCAGCTAAAGGAGAAACTTTCAGTTATGAAGAATAAGAATATGTTGTTATGAAGTAGAATTAATTACCATTAATTCTAAAATATTTCTTCCACAGTACCTTATGTACAAGATTTCAGTGAGTATTTACTCTATGGGAAGTCTGCATTGTTAAGACTAGTAGGGACAAAAATAGGTATGACACTAGGCACTAAATTTCTTGAAGGTTCTATTTAACAATTTAATTATAACTCAAACTAATGGATTTTCTGGTATATTCCCAAAAATCATTTTATACTTTTTTTTTTTTTAAGTACTTTAATTTTGGAAGGATTCACTGTATTTGTCACATATAACAGGTTGAATCCCTCCTTGAAGTGTAAAACTTACCTCACTATTAACTCTGGAGCTATGACCATCATGTTCATAATTAGGTTTGGCAAACTCTCTCCACCCTCTCAAAGACTGAAGTGTGCAATGATGTGAAGCTGACAGTTCTGTTATCTTGTGCTAAGGCATTTCAGCTGTTTTAGGAGTTCCCTATTCAGCTTCTTTTAGCTGACCTGTTTTTATAGAACTTTGTTTTAACAATCACACTGTCTCAGAGCAGGTAGAATATGGATAGAGGAGAATGGAAATCATGATGTGGGCTAGTTCTGCACTTTCTTAAACCCTTGCTAAGGTGAAGAGGCAACTAGATGTTGATTACAAATCATTTAATGGACTGCAGCCATAGAGGCCTTGTTGGTGCATTAGCCTGTGTTAATCCGCCCCAGTTCCTGCCTGCCTAAGCCCCATTCATTAAGTCATAGAAAAGATGTGGAAGGGAAAAAAGATTTTTGTCTAATAAAATGCTATTTAATTTAGAAAAAAAATAGTGGATTATTCTCTTGGTGTGGTATTTAAAATTGACACACTAACTAGGATGATATCATTTGCATATTTAGATGTCTTGCATTGAATTTTAATTTAATTTGATATAATATACTCAGACATTAAGCTTCTTTAGTCCTGTATTTCACTCAAGCCCAGATAATGCAGCTATGCTAATGGATAGGATGCTTCCTGATTTTCAAATTAAATTAATAAACTAGTAAATTAAATGAAGGAAACATTGTTTAGCACAAAGATTTAGCAAATCTGAAACTAAAAGAAATTCCATGACAGCTTAATTCTAGTTTGGGCTTGTTACACTGAAGATAGAGGCAGGCTCTGGAAGCTCTTTAAAATATGAATTAATTAGGCATGACATCACCCGTGGAGGTTGAATTATATGGATTTAAGAAGTGTTACACCGAGGCACAAAGAGGTTATAGACTTGCCCAAAAATGACTTAATGAGCAAGTGGTAGAGCCAAGAATACAGCCAGAAATTCTCACACCCAGCCCCCTGTTCTAGCCACATATACCATATCCTCTTGCATCTCAGCCATGATAATCTAGCTTTATATTGTCATTTCTATGTAAAAACAGGACATATACAATATAGTCAAACTTACTCATTTTAGTGTCAAGCTTAAACAGATACAGAAGATGGGAAGGGCTGAGGTCCTCTAATCTTTCCACACTCCACAGTCTCCAGAAATAGATTGCGTGGGAAATGCCTACCTAATGGCAGTGGCCATGTTTTTCTGCTGTAGAGACTTTGCTACTTTAGGGTGGACTTTTGCATAAGCTAAGTAATGCAGATGCATATTTTTCTGCATCCGTAATAGAAGCTAAATACAGAGTTTGAAGTTATTTTAATCTGTGACACCCAACAAAGCAGATATTGTTCCTTGCTGTTACGTTTTTGGTTCTTTTGATGACTGTGTTCACCAGAGTAGCTCACTCATCTTTGCTTTAAAAATTGAAACAGAACCTTACTCCAAATGCAGATGAATAGGATTTCAGTGGGTTTCCACCATATAGCTCACCTTTGAAATGTTTTCTTCCTCCTTTTAGGATATGAATTCAGTGTTTAAGACTGTGCTAGACTTGACATATCCAATAACCTCCATGTTCTCTGGAGCCTCATTTAACAGTGGCATCAGCAACATCTTCAAAGACAAACAGATTGAGGTAACTTGCTAATTTGCTATAGTGTAATAAATGTTCTCCTCCTGTTGAACTGTAATAGAAAGGTCTGTTTTTTCTATGCTCGTAATAGTTTAGGTATTCTGGCCTGATGTACAGCCTACTGTAACTATTAACTTAACATTGCACCAGCCTCGGAGGGAGGAGTCAGGGCCATGGCACAACCCAGCAGTGAGTGACTCCTTTTGGTGTTCTGGGGATTAGCTCTGCCCAGTTCAGTGCCCCCTTCCTTCTCTTCCACCGTCTGCAGCTCTCCTCCCATTCACAGCTTCGCAACACAGCTGCTTTGTGACTCAGCCCTCCAGCCAGGTCACACTGTAATTCCCCTCCCAGTGGGGAGTCCTTCAAAGTCTTTCTGCTCATGTGCGTCAGGCAGTCCTCCTCATGCCCACAGCCTTGACCCTGTCACTCCTGCAATGACCCAAACAGTCTTCTAGTTCGCTGCCCCAAGCAGTCCTACTCTGCAGTGGTTGGTAGGAGAACTCAGGCCTGCCCTCTACTCTGGGTTACAGTCCAGGGCCTTGTAACAAGTGGTTGAGGTCTGCAGGGCACCCACCTTACTGCTCTAGCCCCTGGACTACTTCCTACTGTGTTTCTCCAGGCCGCCTAGTCAGATCTCTCTAAGGCCTACTAGGTCTCAGGGGTTCCTTCCCCCCTCCAAGGAGAGAGGCTACAGACTTCCTCCCTGCTGCCCCCTTATGCTTTTGCCAGCCTCCTGGCTTTATAGAAGCCCCTAGCTGATCCCTCACAGGTGTCCTCCTTTCTAATCAAGGCTCTCCAGCCTAATTCCACCTCATTTGCTGCTTAACTGGCTGATTGGGCCTGCCTCGCCTAATTCAGCTCTCTCAGGTTCGGTGTGGGGAGTACATCTGACCACAAACCTAAATGGTTTTTCACTATTGTCTTTCTAGTCCAGTTGGTAATTCTTTTAAACTAGTCTCTCTTCTGGAAGAAGAGTTTGTATAACCCTTTGAGATGCATTCCACAGAAAGGGCTTAAAAAAGTGCAGTGAACATTTTAAAATGTGCATTGACTTTTTAAGAATGAACACATTGAATGTTAAATAAACCCATTTCTGCTCTCTGTATTGTAGGTCAGGACCTTTTTTGTAATTTTTAGGCACTGTGTAGGATGCCTGTGAAACTACTGACATGTGAAATGTCACCTCATCCTCCACTGTCACCGTCATAAAGCACATGATTAAAAACTCTCCTCCCAGCTACCCCAATCAGGGGAGCATTTGTCTAGCTCTGGGGTCGTATCCCATTTTGCTCTACTGTAATCCATATACCTGCGTGTTTGTCAGAGATGCTTCTCTGAACATGAGCTCCCAGTGCAACGCCTTGGCCAAAGGGCTAATACAATCCTTAGATGTATAAATGGGAATCTCGAATAGGAGTAGGGAGGTCATATAACCTCTGTTTTTTGGCACTGGTGCAGCCACTACTGGAGTACTGTGTCCACAATTCAAGAAGGATGTTGATATATTGGAGAGGGTTCAGAGAAGAGCCACAAGAATGATTAAAGGAATGGAAAACCCGCCCTATAGTGATAGATTTAAGGAGTTCAATCTGCTTAGCTTAACGAAGAGGTTAAGGGTGACTTGATCACAGTCTATATGTACCTACGTGGGAAACAAAAATTTGCTAACAGGCTCTTAGATCTAGCAAAGAAAGGTACAACACAGTCCAATGGCTGGAAGTTGAAGCTGGACAAGTTCAGACTAGAAATAAAACATATATTTTAAAAATGAGGTTAATTAATCATTAGAACAACTTACCAAGGGGCATGGTGGATTCTCCATCAATGGCGATTTGTAAATCAAGACTGGATGATTTTCTAAAAGATCTGCTCTAGTTCAAACAGGGATTAATTCAGAGAAGTCATGTGACCTGTGTTATACAAGAGGCCAGATTAGATGATCTCAATGGTCCCTTCTGGCTTTGGAATCTGTGAATCTATTTGGAATCCTCTTGGTATCAGACTATGTTTAATAAACAGCTTTTTTTAAATGTACTGCATCATCTGGAATATTCACTTGGGTTTCTATGCTGAGTTGGGAACTGAATCACCTTGGGTGGTTTTAAACAGTGTTTACAGTAATGTGTTGCCACCCAGAGTGTATGGGGCCGTGAATAAACAGGTGTTTAACGATTAAATGATAATGCTCTTTGGGGCTGGAACTGCCTTTATTTTTGTGTATTATACAGGCACCAAGTATTTGCTGGTTCTTAATAATAGTTCATAAATCACGTTGATATTATTGTGATCTAGCTTAGTGGGATCTCATCTGATTCTAAGCTTGGTTTAAACATAGGAAAATATGTAATATTCAGTGAGAGGAATGAAACAGTTGGAACAGCTAGAGAGCTTGTTACTGCAAGGTGCTGAGTGTTTTGGAGGCACCTTTTGCTCCCAGTAAAGTCAGTGAGCGTTGACAGCACCCAGCACCTCTTAGAAGCCCTTTGTGCATTGCAGCATTCAGTCCCAAAGAGAATTGTTGAATGGAGCTTTGAAGAGAAATGGATGATGGAATGAATGGGGGAAAATATACTTGGATCTGGGGTGAAGTCCTGGCTCTATTGAAGTCATTGGCAAAGCTCCCATTGACTTCAGTGGGGTGAGGATTTCACTGCGGTGTGCTATGTCAGTATTACATGCAGTTGTGATGTAGCATGTCTCTTGCATACAGGGTGTCATTAGAAAATGTCACATTTTAGAGTCTCCATCTCTGCTCTGATTTCCTGGGCCTTCCTGTGTTGAAGAAAAGAAAATGTTTTATGTAAGGGAAAAAACAAATCTAAAGCATGAGCTTGTGTATCTTTAGCTGAGCCTAGTGTTGTAGGCCAAGTCCTGGACTCATTTCTCAGAGTCTGAAGAAGTATCGATGTCGGAGGTGGTAAGACTTCCACCAAAAAGTGAGGAAGAAAACCCCCCCTTCCCCCGTCCCCAGCAAGTTACACCATATACATCAGCTGTCACCACCTCAGAAATAGACACTGATGCAAAATGGAAAGTTATAGACCCCAGCTACCCCATTATCACTGTTATACCTGTCCTACAGACAGACACAAATTAACTTTGCCAGCACTTGTTCATGACTCATGCCAGTAAAGACATTGAGACTGAAAAATGAGTATCTGTAGGGATGTCTCCTAAAAGTAACAGTGAGACTTGCACTAAGGAGGACTCCCACTGGGCAAACCCTCGTCTTACAGGATTATTTCAAAGCATCCCCAAAGTTTCCAATATAATTTTGTTTGCCCTTTAAAAACTCACTTCTACTTGGCATTCACATTTTCTCCTCTGTAATTGTGTAAGATGGGTTTTGCTGTCAAGAGTGCTAATGCTGGAGATTAATTAACTCCAAAAGGAGTAAGTATGGCTTTTACAAACATAGGTTCTGGATCTGCTATATCCTATATTGTATATTGAGAATCTCAAACACCTTATTTTCCTGGAAATACTATTTCACTAGTGTTAGGAAAAGAGAACATAGCTTTTCATCCCAGTTGGTTATACATTAAGTGTTTGCTTTAGAGCCAGATTTTTAGCCACCCACACAGGGCTGGCATTTTCATCTCTGTGTGCAGGCATTTATGCGTGTATGTCCCTGTGTTAAAATTGCTTGTCAGCTTACATCCAGGGTTACTGATGACTGTAAAACTGACACTTCCTATATTGCAGGATCTGTGGATTCCTTATTTCACTATCACGACTGACATTACTGCGTCAGCCATGAGGGTCCACACAGATGGTAAGTGTGTCCAGTCTTCTGCAGGAAGGGGTGTGTCTCTGAGCTTGCAGTGATGTTTGAATGCCAGCCTTTCTGTATAGTTTCATTCCTTTCCATCCCTTTACTTTTCCTTCCTCCTTCTCAGTGCTACCTGCTGAACACCAGGATCCACAGTTGCACACAGATAACAAGAAGCTATAGCACCTGGAGGAATTGAAATAGGCGAGATGATTCACTGCATGGAGTGTAAATTAGTTTATGGACACCAGTGTGTTCATAAAAACATGCATGGAATACAAAAACTGCCCCATAAATCAAAATTAATTGTAAAAATCATGGATTTAAATAAAAGCCCTCATGAATCTAGCTGTTCTCCCCAGGAAGAGACATGGGGTCAGATGCTTATTTACAATAAGGCCCCTTTATTGCTCTGGCACTATATAGGGATCTTTATAACTTTAAGGCTGTCGTACATTGCCAAATCAGTGTAAAAGGGTCTTAGTGTAAATGAGCCCATTGGTTTGTTGACTATTTTTGCTTATGCAATATTAGTTTCACCTCTGTTTGGCTCCAGATTATTGTCCTTTTCTGTGGTTTTTCACAAAACCATTTAAAAATATGGCTGAGTTCTCCCTGCTTCTTTTAAACTGGGCTGTTGGAGAACTTGCCTCTTAGTAGGGAAGTGACAAACTTGCAAGTATGCTACACCAAGCTGGAGTGTTCCAAGACAATAGATTAAAATTTAGCCGCTACTCACAGCACAGTGTTCATTTTCTATACCGGGCAGGTGATTTTCTCTTTGAAAGAAAATAGTGACAAGTTTTGCACGCTACCAGCCATTGCACCATATGACTTTGATCACTTCTGTTTTTCTCAGTAAAACATACCCATCTGATTCCCATGTCTTCCTTCTAAACATGTGCAATAGCAAAGGGATAAGAGGAAGCTGGGAGCTTTCCCTTTTAGTTCTCTCATTCATCATTCCCTTGCAGTCTCCTCTTCTAGGGGATCATAAATGGGCTCTTCAAGTGCTTCCTATTCATTGAGATGTAATGAGTTACCACTTGACATTAATGATCTTATGGTCAAATTTTGTTCAGCACCAGCGGCCTTATTTTGGTGGAGTAGTTTGTGGAGAGGCCTTTAATACTATAGAGCAGCCTATCTCTGAAATACCAGTTAAGAAGACACCTTGTAAAATCAATAGGCAGCCACTTATCAGTGCCAGCTCCTGCCGGCACATCTTTCTGCTTTCCTCCTCCCCCACCAGTGTGTCTGTTTTGTTAATTCAGCTACATCCTGCATGGCATTTGAGAACACAGATTCCTTTTTCCAGGAATAAGTTTTAAAATAAACCCCCCCAAACACATCCACCTCAAGCATTAGTCAGTCTTCAGTATTTTATTGACGAGATCCCAAAAGCCAATCTTTTCCCCATCTAGAGATCCCAAGTAAACCTATAACCAGAAGTAGTGAAGAGCAAATGTCCTACCAGCATTGACCTCTGATAGACAAAAGAAACACTGTTACAAATCCATAGAACCATTAATGAAAGATTCTAGATGCAAAATTCTCTAGACTCAGTTTGACCAGCAAGATTTGAAGTCTGATGTGCTAAGGGCTAACTATTGAGCGCTGAGCTTGTGGAGGGAACATTGCAACTCCAATTTAACATTAATATAATGAAACTTTACCCCTTGGTGTGAGAGTGACATTTGTACTTGGCTTATTTGAAAATGCAATTTGCAGCAAACCTGAATAGGGAAGAAATTATAAGGGGGAGAAAATAACTAAATAGGAGCTTTAAAGCAGTACATTTTGTAGGAAGCAGATCCAATCAATTCCTGCCTGATTAAATCTCTCTGCTTCTAACCAGTCATAATTGCCTTCATTTCAGTACTATTAACAGAAATAATTGGCACCATTCAGGGAAGATTTGAGGGTATGTCTACAGTGCAGTGTGTGCCCACATTCTGGCTCACCCACAGGCAGGCACAAGTTAGCTAAGCTTCCACACAGCAAGTCGCACATGCCCCGTACCCATGTCCATGTTGGCGTTGCAGTTACATGTGTTTAGTGCTAGGATTCTGGGCGTGTATCTCAGCGTTCTTAGTATCTTACCAACTGGAACTGCTCTAGGAATTGGTTTGTGGTGTATTGTGGGAGAACTTGTCTTCTCTTCCTGGCTCCCCATGCAGAAGTGGTTGTAGCCTGCCATGTTTAGCTGAGACACTTCTGGCTCTGCACATTACTCACACCTAAGGCATGGATCCAGTGACTGAGCTGCTCCAGCTTGGAGGTGAATCATTTATCCAGCAGGGCAGTCATTCAGCAACACTGGATGGCATTTGGGGAGCATTTTCTGAAATGCAGAAGGCGGCTGGACTTAGAGGGTCATTCACAGCAGACTGGACAAACCTGATGAATACTGCAATTATTGAGGATTCAACATATGTAGATTGGTGCTTCCGGTGCAAAAGAACTGCACAGTGTGATGGGGACACATAGTCATGCAGACCTGGGATGACCAGCAGTGGCTCCAGAACTTCTGAATGACAAAGCAGACCTTCATGGAGCTGTGCAAGGATCTTGCTCCAATTCTTCAGTGTCAGACCACTTGACTGAGGTGGGCCATACCAGTCCAGAAGTGGGTTGCAACTGCCTCCTGGAAGCTGGCTACCCCAGACTGCTATAGGTCATGGCTAACCAGTTTGGTGTTGGCAAGTCCACTGTTGGGGTTGTGTCAGTGAAGGTTTGTGAGGCGATTCTCACTGTGGTTTACCTAACAGGTGGTGGGCATAAGAAATGTGCCTGAAATAGTAGCTGGCTTTCCCAATTGAAAATGGGGTTTCCCAATTGCACTGGGGCCACTAATGGCAGACGTGTGCCCATAGTTTGCCCTCCAGAAGAACCAAGTGAATATATCAACTGCTAAGGGTTCTATTCCCAGGTTCTACAAGCCTTGGACAGTCACAGAGGCAGATTCTTGGACACCACCGGGGAAAGAGGGGAAATGTCCAGGATGTCAGGGTGCTAAGACGATCTGGCCTTTACCTGCTGGGAGTAGCAGGGACTTTATTCCCTCCTAATGACATAATTCTCAATGGCATGTCTGTGCCCACTGTCATTTTTGGGGGTCCCGCCTTCCCATTCCTGCCATTGCTCGTGAAACCATCCTCTGATATCAGAAGGCCTGGCAAGAGAAGGTGCAGTTACAGATGGTGGTGGAGTGCCCATTTGGCAGGCTGAAGACAAGGTGACGCTGCATATAAAACTATATGATAATATGGCCAGTGCCTTCTGTTCTATTGTGGCCTGCTGCACTCTGCACAACATCTGTGAGGATAAAAGTGAGTATTTTCACAGAGTGGTCTTTAAGAAACTTCTGGTTTCAGGCTAGATATAGGTAACCAGAAAGTAGACCTGGAATCACTGGGGCTGGGTCCAGGCAGGAAAAGGAAGTAAGGGATGCCTTGTTTTCCCACATCCTTGGAAAGGAGGGGGATGTGGATGAAGAGATGTGATGCTGTGATGGGGGCCTGTAATTTGTAAACAATTTTTATTGTTGTACTCTTGTCACTAGCGATCCTAGAAATCCGTTTGACACAGAAAACCATGGAATTTACGTTTTTTACAGAGAATCTTCAGTTTTTACATTTTGTGAAAAAATAAAAACATATATTAACTATTAACTACATTTTCCTGAAAGTACCAATGTTGCTTATTCAATGTGCGCAACCTCCCCCTTGTGGTTGATTTTTGAATGTGCTTTAAATTTACATAGCTAAACATACTCCAATAAACTGTCTCCAGCGGATAGAGGTTACCCAACGTGTATAGGTGTTCATGTTTTAGTGCATCTCAAATTTCACTTCAGCCTCCCAGACTAACTCAGACAGTGAGTAATGTTAATATAAAAGCAATTTTCGCTTAATTTTTTGTGCATTAAAAAAACAATTTTCTGAAAATGCAGAATACAGACATAGAAGTATTTGGTATATGTAAGAAATACAAATTGCAATTCTATTAATTTTATTTTATTATAATGATTGAAGGCTCTAGTAGTCTTTGAACTTGCTTAAAAATTGTAAATATATCAATAAAACATTGTGTTCAACTGATACCTATATATATTGTGGCCAAGGAAACTAAAGTTCAGCGTTTCATTTTAATCATGGAAAAACAGATTTTTATGGTTTTTTTTATTGGAGTTTTTTTTTTTATCACAGAAAAATAGGATCCCTACTTATCTCAGCCACAGAACCTTTCCACTTTGTTCACTAGCTTTGGGCCTTTTCTCTGCTTCTCTGCAGAGAGGTGTGGGGGGAAGGGAATCTCCTTCCTCTTGGCTGTTATTGCTAGGTGTGACTGTCCCAGCCATTGGGATTTCCATTGTCTCATCTGGATCCTCCAGTCACATGTGCAGACTTTGAGTTTGTTAATGTCTCTGGTCTCCAACCAGGTTGCTGTGTGAGTCAAACACCTTTTGCCTTCCCTTTACACTCAGTGCATAACAGTGCAAAGCCCAGGGGAAACTGAGGCATGCAGAGGAATAAAAAATATATTATCAGAATTTCCACATTCATCACACCCTACTGATGGACAGTCCTATCCACCAGAGTCCTGGCTGGGAGGCTCGGTCCATCTGAGGTGGAAGTGCTTGCCAAGGCAGTGAAAGAGCATTTTTTTGGTCATGGTTAAAAAAGGAAAGAGTCCCTCCCTATAAGTTCCGCATCAACACCAGGCTACAGTTTTATCACTTTGGAATGCTTTTATTACAGCTAATGTTGGCAGCCCACAGACATATTCTGGTAAGAATTAGATGTGCATTTCATTAACCAGGTTTTAAAAATTTGGGCTTGGCTGAGAGAGGGTGAGGTGTGAAGTCCTAGCAAGGGCAGTGTTACCAGTGTTGGTTGTAACATTGTTGCAGGCCAGAAGATACAAATCTTCTGGAGGTTCCAGAATGGAAAAGAGAAGCTGTTTCCCAGACCTGTGGTGGGATTCCATCCATCTACGCAAAGGAGATGTTTTCGTATCTGCTGATTGAACAGCATATCCGCAAGTGGAGAGGTTTAGTAAATTCTGGACAGCCATAGCAAGTTTGCCCTGTCTAGGTATCTGACTGATAGACTAGAGTTTCTGCTGCAGGAAACATTTTCAAGCATCACCTGCAGGTAGTGAAGGAAAATTCAGGTGAACAACAGGATGCCAAACTAGGAAGCAGAGGATTGCTAGCAGCAGAGTGGATTCTCCCCACTTTCCCGCATCCCATCCCAGACAGCTTCCTGTGAATAGCCAGAGCAAAAAGGACCAGCACTGAGGTCCAAAAGGGACTTTACCACTTGGTGCAGCCCAAGGGACTTATAAGCCATGGTGTTTGGGACAGTGCTTTGCTAGTCAAGGTATAAATCTATATCATTACATTGATGTGACAGAGTTGTTATTGAGCAGAATTTGCAAAGATTTGCGCTCATGCTTGCAAAACGTGTACTCTTTTAATTGTTTTGCAAGGAATAATTATAAAGGTAGTTTGAAAGAGTCACTACTTGTGTGTTTAAATTTAATTTTCCCTGCTTTGCATTCAGGCTGGATCACACGTGAGATTGCCCCTGGTCAATATTATGTCACGGAGGACGGTGGGCTCAGTGCTCAGGGTGGCAAGCAGCCAGTCTAGCTCCTCATAGCAGGGGCATGTAGAGGGTACATTGCCTATCACACCTGCCATTTGCATCCTTCACCTTGTAGTACAGCTGCTTCAGGTGCTTGATGCACTTCCTGCACTGCTCACCAGTCTGGTGGGTGCCCACCTCCACCAGTCTCTTCAAAATGGCCTCATAGAAGGGGCTATTTCTGAAGCTCCAGCTGGAATAATGATCCCTGGTGTATCTACACCAGAGGTTAACTAGGACCCTGGTGTGCTCCTCCAGCCAGCTAGCAGCATGCTGGGTGGTGGGCCTCCTTGATGCTGTTTGGCAGAGCTGGACTGAGCTGTTCAGAAACTGGAGCAGGCTGCATGGAAAATGAAGGGTTAAACAGCAAGCAAGGCAGATAACTTTGGCGTATAGAAGATGAGTGGGAAGTGAGTTGCTAGAAGGGCTGGAAGCTACAGATACAGGGAGTCCTTGGACTTCCGACACAATTCGTTCCTCAGAATTGCGTTGTAAGTCGAAACGTTGCTTAAGCAAAAAGGGTGCAGGGGGTGAATCCCACATCTTTATAGTGATGTCTCTGCTGTCCTGTTAAAAATCTAAACACGGGTAAAACTTGGGGGGAAGGGAGGGAGTCAAATACATATTCCATGTGTTCAGCTCCGCCGCATGTGGCATTTCCTGGGGGTTAATGGCCTTCAGCACAGTTGAGGCTAGTGATTCCTCCCCATCATTTGTCCGCAGAAGAAACCTTGTTCTTTCGTGGTGGTGGAGGCTGTGATACAGGAAAGTGCTTAAGATCATGGTTAAAGTTAAGTGTGTGCTTAAGTGCTTTGCTGAGTTGGAGACTGAGTAACTCTTTTCCTAGCCTGCATTATGATTTGGGAGTCATTCGGGTGCTTTAATAACATTCTGCAATCCAACCCTCGGGATATTATCTGTCACAAAATTACATGTAATGACTCTGAAAGCCGCCCCCGCCCATTCCTGCCATACTGGGTTAGTATGGATGTCTTCCCTCTCATTGCTGTAGGTTCCCTTTGGAGGTATGTCCGTGCCAGCATGTCACTGTCTGGGTACATGCCCCCTCTCTGTGATCCAAAGGATGGACATCTCTTGATGGATGGAGGTTATATCAACAATCTTCCAGGTATGTTTGTAGATAGTTGTTTGGAATTCACCAAGAAGACAGATGGTAAAACTCCATCTGCACAGGCATATGTCAGTGTGATTACCTTCCCGAACAACTCCATTCTGATCTCTTGGAGGCTAGCAGAGCTGCATTGTCCTCTGGATACAGGGCCTTTGCTTTGTTCATAGATCCTTAGGGTTGAAAGGGACCTCAGGAGTCATCTAGTCCAACCCCCTGCTCAAAGCAGGGCCAATCCCCAACTAAATCCCCAAATGGCCCCCTCAAGGATTGAACTCACAACCCTGGGGTTAGCAGGCCAATGCTCAAACCACTGAGCTATCCCTCCCTCCAAAGGGGCTCAAAGCCTGTTGGTATACAGGCTTTTCCAAGATGGCCTCTTGGGATGGAATGTTTCCTTTCAAATCATGTGCCAAAAATATAATGTCAGGCTAATTATTAGAACATATTCTCGTGTATATTTTTAAAAAACGGTTGGGGAGGAGCGAAGGAATAAAACTATAAACATATGGTTGTCTTTTTCCTTGAATCTGTTGGAAGAACAGAGCATAAATATGAACTGATTTCTAAATATGCAACAATGGTGAAATATTAACTGCTCTTAGTGTCTAAGATTCAAAGCAATATCATTCTTAACAGGAGAATTCACATAACATTAAATTCAATGAAACATAAAATTACCAGCCTGTAATTTCCAGGATCACCTCTGGAGAGTTTTTTAAAAATTGGTGTCACATTAGCTGTCCTCAGTCATCTGGTACAGAAGCTGATTTAAATGATAAGTTACACACCACAGTTAGCAGTTCTGCAATTTCACATTTGAGTTCCTTCAAAACTCCTGGGTGAATATTATCTGGTCCTGGTGACTTATTACTGTTTAGTTTATCAATTTGTTCCAAAACCTCCTCTAATGACACATCAATCTGGGACAGTTCCTCAGAATTGTCACCTAGAAAGAATGGTTCAGGTTTGGGAATCTCCCTCACATCTTCAGCCATGAAGACCGGTGCAAAGAATTCATTTAGTTTCTCCGCAATGGCCTTATCGTTCTCCTTTAGCATCTTGATCATCCAGTGGCCCCACTGGTTGTTTAGCAGGCTTCCTGCTTCTGATGTACTTGAAAAAATGTTTGCTAGTACTTTTTAAGTCTTTGGCTAGCTGTTCTTCAACTTCTTTTTTGGCCTTCCTAATTATATTTTTATACTTCATTTGTCAGAGTTTATGCTCCTTTCTATTTTCTTCAATAGGATTTAACTTCCACTTTGTAAAGGATGCCTTTTTGCCTCTCACTGCTTCTTTTACTTTCTTGTTTAACCACAGTGGCACTGTTTTGGTCCTCTTGCTATGTTTTTTAATTTGGTGTATACATTTAAGTTGAGCCTCTATTATGGTGTCTTTAAAAAGTTTCCATGCAGCTTGCAGGTATTTCACTTTTGTCATTTTACCTTTTAATTTCTGTTTAACTAACTTCCTCATTTTTGTGTAGTTTCCTTTTCTGAAGTTAAATGCTACCATGTTGGGCTGAGGTGGAGTTTTCCCCACCACAGGGATGTTAAATTAATTATATTATGGTCCCTATTACCAAGCGGTCCGGCTATATTCACCCCTTGGACCAGATCCTGTGCTCCACTTAGGACTAAATCAAGAATTGCCTCTCCTCTGGTGGGTTCCAGCACTAGCTGCTCCAAGAAAGAGTCATTTAAGGTGTCAAGAAACTTTCTCTCTGCATCCAATCCTAAGGTGACATGTACACTGTCAATATGGGGATAGTTGAAATCCCCCATTATTATTGAGTTTTTTATTTTTATAGCCTCTCTAATCTCCCTGAGTATTTCACAGTCACTATCACCATCCTGGTCAGGTGGTTGGTAGTATATCCCTACTGCTATATTCTTATTATTCAAGCACAGAATTACTATCCATAGAGATTCTGGAATTACTATCCATAGTTATCCTGGATCTTGAACTTTTTCTCCTCCCCACATTTCTCTTTTCTGTGAGTTGCTCAGCACCCCAAATCCCTCCTTTAGCATCTTCCTAAATTCCTACTCCTTAAACTGTCAGGCTCCTGAATGTCATGGCCAGACCACTCTGTCCCTTCAGGAAGTGGGAAATGCTCCTCCATCCCGTCACCATCACTAATCTGTCCATTTCTAAATCTAAGCAAAATTTTCCTCCTTACTTTCAAAGCTCTTCATGGACTGATATTCTCCCAACCTCTGACCTATATCAATTTCTCTCCCCAGTTGGTCATTCTGCCTTGACCTCTTCTGTGTCCTCTTGCATTTGTGCTGCTTCATTCATGTATCAAGCAAGGCAACTATGCAGCTAGTGATCATGTGGGTGCAAGAAGCTTTGGTGGTGCAATAAGATTGCCTGTGACGGACCTAAACTGAATATACAGCCAGGCCACCTTAAGTACCTAGCCAGAGATTAATCTGGGTGGTGCTTGATCTGCAAGGAGGACATGTGCCTTTGGGATTTGGCTTGATAAGGATGATCCCACAGGCCTTTCTTTTAATGATCAACATTTGTGTTGGTTTCTGAAAGAAAATTATTAGAATAAATAGGGATTATAAAGAGATAGTTATACCCAGGTACTATACATCACTATGAAGAGTATAATTAGTATAGCATTATTCTGAGGTAAGTAATTCTCCCTGCAAAGCATTCATAAATGTCTGCGCTGGAAGCTGTATGAAAAGGAATCCTGTTGTACTGTCCCATGCTGTGCTTGCGTGGTCTGTCGTGATCCTTGGAAATATATTTCCCTGCTTCCAGTGGCCAGCTCCAGAAAGGTAAGTGTTGTAGAAGAGAAGAGTGATGGGTAATGATGATGTGGCTTTGTTCCCAATAGCGGATGTTGCAAGGTCCATGGGGGCAAAAGTGGTGATAGCAATTGATGTGGGCAGCCGGGATGAGACGGACCTCACCAACTACGGCGACGCTCTGTCTGGCTGGTGGTTGCTGTGGAAGAGATGGAATCCCCTCGTTGAAAAAGTGAAGGTACCGTAAGCTTATGTTAAAATCGCAGTGATTTTTCAGTAAGCAGAAGGGAACTGTCCCACTGTGTATCTGAGAAACAAGACTGGGAATCGATTGCTCGGTCACCTGCATCTTGGGTTGCAAGATGACATTTGGGGTGTGGGAAAGCTGGGCAAGGTCCCAGCATAAAAGAAAATACAATGTTATGGGAGAATTCAGTTGTCTGAATCTGGGGAGGAGCTAGGAGTGGCACTCACACAGCCAAATACCAATCATTTGTTCCTCTAAGGAGTCCAACTCCAGCTCTCCATGCAAGAGCAAATTCCGCTGGGGGCTGAGTGGGGGACTACAGAATTACAATATTATTATTATTCGTTATTTGTATTATGGAGGCACCTAGGAACCCTGGAAATGGACCAGGACCTCATTGTGCTAGGTGCTGTACAAGCACAGATACCTCTTTTCCCAAACTGCTCCCTGAATATAGAGAAGAGCCGGTGACCTGGCTTTGATAGGGGTAAAAGAGCCCCTCTCCAATTGGAGTGAATTTGGCACAACTAATCTTGATGCAGTTAGGATTTGGCTGCTTTAGAAATGAAAGTGCGTGGAGCTTTGTCCACTTCACTATGTTTCTTTGCTGCTGAACGTAGGGATTTTTGCATTGGGCAGTAATAATAAATTCTTAGATGTTTGTTTTCATGACAGGCTGCATGAGCTATGGATTTCCTTCCTGGGTGAAGTCAGATCAGCTCGGATTAATGTTTCATTTCCTCCCTTTTCCTTCTGGTTCCCTGTGTCCCTGCTGTAATCCTTAGGGTCTCCCTCTTTAGCAGTCCCCCTCCTCGAAAAGGCCTGGTCTGAGGACTGGACAGGATTCCTTTTCAGAGCTCAATAGTACTGGACTCCCCCAGTGGGTATCTGTTGTGAGTGATGCAGGGTGGGATTGAACATGCTGCCTCCATAGCACACTGGGATGTTCTCTGTCCCAAGGAACGAGGGGCTATGACAGCAAATCAAACCCAGCTGTCACCTAAAGCAGTGTCTGGCACTAGAAAATGAAGCTGGCTCGTTACTCATCCCCACCCTAAGAGAGCTTCGCGCCCCTCCTACGTCACGCTATATATCTCCTTCTAGGTGCCAGTATTTCCTGGAATTAATGACCAACTTCTGCTTGAATTGCAGAAAGATCTCATATGTTAGATGGAAGCTGAGTCTCTGCCATTGATGACAGATTGGCTGGCGGTCAGCAGTGTGCTCCTAGGAGGCTGAGGGAGGTGGGATGTGAAAGCCTCTGCAGATACGCCTGAGTTACTGGAGTGTATTTCTCCCTTTTACCGTTGCCAGTTCAGGGCAAGTGGTGCTAATGAAAGTCTTGCAATGCATTTGATGGCTATCTGGGGCTGATTGGCAGGTGCTGAACATGGCAGAGATCCAGACCCGGCTTGCGTATGTGTGCTGCGTGCGGCAGCTGGAGATGGTCAAGAACAGTGAATATTGTGAATACATTCGACCGCCCATCGACAGATATGGCACCCTGGACTTTGGGAAGTTTGATGAAATCTGTGTAAGTGAATCTTGAGGGTGTAGGGGGCCCCTGATGTAGCTACTTCTGTGCAGCAACAGAGTCCTATGAACACTGCAGCAATACAACCCTAGTGCTAAGGGCTAGTTCTAGGCTCTTTCTTGAGGAACCTGTTCTCAAGAACTAGATTTCTTACTACTTAGCTCTCTGTAGGCTATGTACATATTAGAGCTGAGCAAAGAAGTCACACTGAATAATACCATGGAAAGACATATGGTGAGCAGCTCAGGGTAAGAACCTGAACAGAATCATTTACCCTGTTTGTGTAACACCCATGAGCAGATTGCAACTTCCTCTCCTTTTTTTTGCCAGCAACTTTACTCTGTGGATCAGACATGTACTGTTCACTATAGGTATTTGAAATCTGAGTTGTTTTGTTTAATTATAATTGGTACATAAGTCACATGGCATTGTTTCTTTTCCCTGATTGGGTGAGAATAGCTCATAAAGTCAAGGGGAGGGTGGGAATAAGCTGGTAGGGCTGTGAATTGTTCAGGCAAAGGGAGCAGAATAGTAGAATGTCTGTGACACAGTTAACATTCCAACACTTCTATTAATATTATGGACCGTCTGCACTTCCTTTGCACCTGATATAGTATTAGCAGAACAAAATCAATGTCAGTGGAAGGACTATTAATGAAGGGATAGTATCAGGTTCACAGGTCTTTGGGGTTTAGTTTTGTCTGTTTGTATATATCATAAATCAGCATGCAAAGTATTGACACCAGATGTGCAACTGATGTTTTTCAGAGAGAAATAATTCAGCAATTTAAAAAGGGTAGAATCAGGGGTGGCTCCAGGCACCAGCGCAGCAAGCGCGTGCCTGGGGCGGCAAGCTGTGAGGGCAGCAGTCAGGCTGCCTTCGGCAGCATGCCTGCGGGAGGTCTGCTGGTCCCGCGGTTTCGGCGGCAATTCGGCGGCAGGTACGCCGAAGGCACAGGACCGGCGGACCTACTGCAGGCATGCCGCCGAATCCGTGTTACCAGCGGACCTCCCGCAGGCATGCCGCCGGAGGCTGCCTGACTGCCGTGCTTGGGACAGCAAAATACATAGAGCCGCCCCTGGGTAGAATAAGGTTTCTTTCCTTTCCAGTGGACTGTTGTTTAGTAGCTTATGCTCATTGTCACTGTTGTAGAGCTGTACTATTGTTCTCCACCTGCTGCTCACTAACATGCTACAGTACAGACCCATTTATGCGCGGATGTTGGGAGTCAAGCTGTCATGACCACGTGTTAACGGACCGCGGGTTAAGAGGGCCATGCTGAAAAAAGTGTCTATGATTCACTTAGAAAAAAAGCCATTATTTTCTGCTCTTTCATGCTCACGTTTTTTTTCTTTCTTATGAAGTCTGTCATTCGCTGCTGATGAATGATTTCGATATTTTCCGCATTTTGCTCCTCCATAAATCTTACAAAAGTTTCTACAGCACTAAGGGCTTCTGTGGGCAAAATTTTGACCTTTTCAGCAACATTCTCGTCGTCATTGTCATTTAGGCCTGCGTTATTAGAATTCTCGCCTTCGCTTTTGTGGTCTGACGTAGCCTCGCAGCCCGTTAATATTTCTTCCTCGGACAGAAATTCTGAAGTCGGGCAATCTTCATCCATCTCCAGCCACTCGGTAATGATTTCCGGCGACGTATCCAAACTAAAATCTTTTATCATTTGAAAGAGAAGTTTACCTTTATCCTCTTTTGTCTGCATGCGTGTTTGTAGGACGTCTTCTTCCGAAAATCCTTCAAAGTCTGGCTCTGAATCAGTGCCACTGCTGGAGTTTTCCGAGTCTGAGCCGTCTTTGACAGAAAAAACATCACTGAGAGCCTTCATCCAGCAATTTTCAATGGACTTTAGTTTTACTGTGTCCCAAGCTTTTTTAACTAAATGAATAATTTCCTTCATGTTTAACTGTTTCAGGAATTCGGAAATGCCTGAAGTTGTGCATGACACAATCGCCGAAATCAGCTCCCATCGATAATTACTTTTAAAATTCTGAATAATCCCCTGGTCTAAAGGTTGAATTTTTGATGTTGTGTTGAATGGTAGGTATAGGTATTGCACTCAAATTTTTCCATCTCTCTATACCAGTGTTTTGTCTGGAGGATGGGCTGGACAATTGTCAAGTAGCAAAAGTGCTTTGGCTTCGAGTTTCTTCGACCGCAGATGCTTACAAACAGCTGGAACAAAGCTGTTGTGAAACCAGTCGTCGAAAATGTGTCTCGTCATCCAAGCATTTTTGCTGTTAGCGTATATTACTGGCAGTTTGACTCTATTGAGGTGGTTAAAGCAGCAAGGGTTATGAACTTCTTATTACTACAAAAAAGAAGAGTCACACAAGAGATCTTTTCTTTTTAAATCCAGCTGTTTTCTGTGTCTCGTAATTAAAGGCGAAAGTCTTATCAGGTAGCAGTTTTGTAAATAAAGCTGTTTCATCACAATTATAAAGTTGTTCTTCGTGGTAGTCTTCATTTTGTAAAATAGATTTTAACTCGGCGGGAAACGCGTTCGCGGACAATTCATTGGCTGATCGGCTTTCTCCAGAAATCGATGACTTATAAACCCCTTGCTGGCTTGGAATGGTTCATCCCCCATTAAATTTCCAAATTTTGTCGCTTGGGCTTGAAGAATTGGCCCACTTAGTGGCATTCCTTTCAGCCTTTCCTGAGCAAACCACATGCGCATGGCTTTGTCTATTGTGGGTTTTGCTGAATAGCGCACACGTTTTCGCTTAAGCCCCGTGGCAGAATCAATATTTTGTACAACGACATTCAGTTTAGATTCAGTTTTTAGCCATCCTCGGAGAGCAGATTCGTCAATCCCAATATCTTTTGAAACTTTGGCCTGGGTTTCTCTGCTATTTACTCGATCTATTGCAGATAGCTTTTCTTCTACAGTGTAGGAACGCTGACGCTTGCCCTCTGCCATTATATGAGGCCTACAGTTAAAATTTTCTAATGTAGTATATATACTGTATTACTATATAACTACAGTACTACTTTATATATTATCTCTCTCTAGCGAGACAATGACTAAGCATGCGTGATACATCTTTACCAATATCGGTAAAGACGTACAACATGTTTCCGCTCCACACTTCTTGTCGATTTCTGTGTCAGTGAGTTAGTGAGCAAATCTTTGGCGCTACATAGCAAGTTCCTGTACCGCCTGTTAACGAGTCTCACGTGTTAAATAGGTAGCACTGGGAGGCATGGCGCTACCTCACTTTAAGCGGATTCGAGCGTAAATGGGTCTGTACTGTAGATGTTTGCTTACGTGCATGTTCACCCTCATCCATTTCCTTAGTTCCTAAAGACAAGTTATTCGTTCCACTGCCCCAGTTGTGTTGGGAAGGATGGAAGCTTAGAGCTGAGCATCATCAGCAAACTGGATTCCTACATGTGCGACATGTTTCCTCAGTAACTCTCCTAATACCCTCTCGTACACATTCCACAGGAGACATGAAATCAGCCCTGCAGACAGTAGCGTAGCTGGGGGGGAGCGGGGCAGCGGCCGCTCCCCCACTGAGCACAAGTGGCGCCTTTGTACTCACCCGGGGGAGCAATTAAAAAAAAAAAAGGCGCCACCCGCTGCAGCGCTTTTATTTTACTCACCCGGCGGCGCTCCGGGTCTTCGGCGGCACTTCGGCAGCGGGATCTTCACTCGCTCCACGGGTCTTCGGCAGCGGGTCCTTCAGTACCGCTGAAGATACCCGGAGCGAGTAAAGGGCCCGCCGCCAAAGTGCCGCCGAAGACCCGGAGCACTGCCGGCAGAGTAAAAGCGCCACAGCGGGTGGCGCCTTTTTTTTTTATCGCTCCCCTTGTTCCCTCCACCTGGCTACCCCACTGCCTGCAGAGCCCCACGTGAGAGTCCTCTGGGCAGAAGAGCAATTGTTCCAGACCATTCTTTCCGACCGCCCAGAGGGGTCTGAACACTCAGCAGCATCCTGTGTCTTTAGATGACCCAATCAAACCTTATGGCTCATGGTGTCAGAATGTGATTAAAGTGAGCATGGACACTTCTTTCTTGTTCATTGCTAGGAGAAAATCCTCACCCTGTGCAACCAGTGCAGTTCCTGCTCAAACACCTGACTGACCAGAATGTAGGAAATCTGAGGAGAGTTGAACTTCCCACACCATCTCCTGGATGGGTTGCGAGCTGTTGAGACTGTCAGTGTCAAGTGGTACTTTATTAACCAGGGGCTGCATGATAGCTTTTTCAATCAGGCATCCTGCTACCCATGGGCAGACTCAGATCATCTCCACCAGCAATGGACCCAGGACTTGCCCTGGTGCTCCCTTCACCAGTCAGCATGGGCATGGATCCAACTCACAGACTGTGGGATCAGGGGAGTGGGGAAGAGAATCCAGCCCCTCCAGAGCCTCAGTGGATGAGACTGGCCGACACTAAGAGATGAACAAGCATTGACCCCTCAAACCATTGTTCTCTGTCTGTGGAAGCAGACAGTTCAGGGCCAAGTGAGTAATTTAAAGCCACAAAGTAACTTCATATTCTTCATTATGAGAGAAGCTTGACAGTAGATGATTGACAGCTGTGCAGGTATACCAAGCTGTCATCCTGCTTTAGCAGATCTGATGGAGACACATTTCTTGACTTCCTCCACTGGCATACCAGCCAAACACCCTATGGCTTCACCTGTTGCAGGGTCTCTGTAAACCATGGTGACCTGAGTGGGCATTCATGGGCTACTGGGTCAACGGTTTTTATTTACCTATTTATTTAGATTTATACAAAAATAAAAAGGGGGTGTCTATCCAACATTTCAGGCACCTCTGCCAAACAAATACAATTAAATTTAATAGTCATTGAGCATACAATTCCTTGCTGATTCCCCTCAAAAACCCACCTCTGCGGCAGCCCATGCACCTAGATAGGCCTTGCCATATGTCCTGAAGGTCATCTGATCCAGGCTATTTGGGGCCATTCTAAGCAAACACAGAATGTAGGTCATATTGATAGGCTGGGGAAGCAATGACTCTGAACAAGAGTTGGGGGTCATGGTGGATAATCAGCTGAACATGAGCTCCCAGTGTGATGCTATGTCCAAAAGGACTAATAGGATTTTTGGGTGCATAAACAGGGGACTCTTGAGCAGGAGTAGAGAAATTATTTTATCTCTATATTTTGCACTGGTGTGACTGCTGCTGGAATACTGTGACCAGTTCTGGTGTCCACAGTGAGAGGGTTCAGAGAGTAGCCATGTGAATGATTAAGGATTAGATTCAAGCTCAATCTATTTAGCTTAGCAAAAAGAAGGTTAAGGCGTGACTTGGTTACAGTCTACAGTACTTATTTGGGGAACAAAAATGTGATAATGGGCACTTCAGCCTAGTAGAAAAAGGTCTTAACATGATACAATGGCTGGAAGTTGAAGCTAGACAAATTCAGAGAGGAAATAACCTGTAAAGTTTTGACCATAAGGGTTGTCAATCACTGGAACTATTACCAAGAGTCATGGTGGATTCTCCATCACTGACAAGTCAAGATAAGATGTTTTTCTAAAAGATCTGCTCTAGGAATTATTATGGAGCAGTTCTCTTGTCTGTGCTATACAAGAGGTCAGACCAAATGATCACAATGGTCCCTTCTGGCCTTGGAATCTGTAAAACCATTGACAGAATGGTCTGAAGGCTGAACAGTATTCTCCCTCTGGCCTGTCCGTGATCTCCCAGGCTCCATTCATCTCCAAGGGCAGCCCTCTAAACAGGCCTTTTTTCCCCATCAAGATGTGTCTCGATCCTAGACCACAAGAGTCAGTCGTCTGTCTGGGAGTTCCGCTCCCCCGCGACTTCCAGTGCCATTCCAGACACAAGATCCAGAGTGTGACCTACAGAGCTAGGAATCACTTGGGGCAGATTATGGTCGCTATGAAACCTTGAGCTGTTCCTGACACTTATTCTGCCTGTTAGTGATAGACCTGGGAATAGAGCCCTGGACTCCTAACAACCACTGCTCTAAGCACTAGAATTCAGTTCTTCCTGGAGCCTTTTCTGCTGCTTTGTAGGAAAAAGAATAAGGCCATGTCTTCACTAGCAATGTTAAAGTGCTGCAGCGCTTTAATGTGGCTGTGTAGTTGCAGCACCAGCCCCACAAAAAAAACCCCACCCCCACAAGGGTAGTAGCTACCAGCGCTGGTTTTTTCCCTACTCCTGAGCAAGGTGGCCATGTCTGCTCCACGCACCAGGCGATCCCACACTTGGAGAAATGCCGAGCTGTTGGACCTCATCGGCATTTGGGGAGAGGAGGCTGTCCAGTCCCAGCTGCACTCCAGCCATAGGAATTATGATACCTACGGTCAGATTTCATGATGCATGACAGAAAGGGGCCATGAGCGGGACGCAGTGCAGGGTCAAAGTGACAGAGCTGCGGAACGCCTACCGCAAGGCGCAGGAGGCAAACTGCCACTCCGGTGCTGCGCCCACGAGCAGCCGGTTCTACAAAGAGCTGGCTGCGATACTCGGTGAAAACCCCACCTCCACTGCGAAGGATCCTGTGGATACTTTCATTGGCTCGCGTGCCAGTTGAGAGTGGACCGAGCCAGGAGGAGGCAATCTTGGAAGACCCAGAGGCAGAGGATGACTCAGAGGCCAGAGGTTCATGCAGTCAGAAGCTCTTTTCTACCCTGGAGCAGCCTAGCCAGTCATAGCAGTCAGAGCTTGGCGAAGAGCAAACAGGAGAGGAGGCCCCTGGAAAGTGGATCTGATTTTGGGAATTGCTGGAAGCGAGTTGTTGGGGGCAGGAGGGTTGCATAAAGCAGGCTTGTCTCCCACCTCATGCCCAGTCTGAGCGGCAGAACAGGCTGTTGATACACTACCTCACTTCATGGGAATCTCCCTCAGAGATCTCCAGGAAACTCTCGTGGAGATACTGGGCAATCTGCTGCCGTAGGTTCCTCGGCAGAGCTGCTTTGTTTTTTGCCCCATTAACGGTAACTTTCCCGCTCCACTTTGCCGGGACGGGTGCGGGGACCATTGCTGCACTCAGGCTAGCCGCATAGGGGCCAGGGCAGAAGCCACAGGCTTGGAGAAGACCCTCCCTTGATTCCCTCCTCACCCTCAGCAGCAAGGCATCTTCCATAATGATCACCTCCTGTGGAAAGTGTGGGGACAGGAATGATTATCAGACCCACCCTACAGTGCTGGCTCTCCCCAAGTGCCCAAGAGCCACGTGCCCAGTATACAGTGATTTACCCTGCCCCTGCAGCTACTCGCCATTTTGGGGCTCTTGTGGCTCATGTGTGCTTGCCTGGGGTCAGCCAGTTAGTGACAGGTGTGTGAGTACTTGCTGTGTTTTAAAGCACTGAAACAGTGTTGTCTGTGTTGCAAACAATACTGCTTCTGTAAAATGTTGCATTTAAACTTCACAGAGATGACCTTGGGAGGCCAGCCTCCCTTATCGGTGGCAAAACGGCTGCGCAGAATTAAACAGCATCCAAGAAGAACTAAGGAGGACTTTATGTGTGAGATTATGATGCACTCCGTCACTGAGAAAAAAGAATTGAAGGAGTGGCAGGACAGCAAGAAAAGGGACCAAAAAGAGAACGCGGCACACCAGAAAGAAGCCACGGAGCGGCTCTTAACAATTATGGAGCACCAAGAGGACACGCTCCAGGCGATACTAGTTCTTTAATCCGAGCAGCTCCGCGCCTGCCCTCCCCTGCAGCCACTGTCACAAAACTCTTTCCCATGCGCGCACACACACACACACACACACCCCCCGCCAACACACTGCTATCAACCTCCTGGCTCCACTCTCTTCCCGCAGCATTCCACTCCTCCCTTCTCACAGTCCAGCAGTGTGGACTCCCACTATCCACTGCACTCAACACCCATCCCTCTGCAGTTTGGCCCTGCTGAAGCCCAGCACCCGCTGCATCGTACTCCAAAGGAGAAGGTTGGGTATGATCCCTGGACATACACAAATCCCCATCCTCCTCTTGAGACCTTCCCTTCCCCCATCCCGCTTTCCCCATCCCCCTCCCTGCTGATGATTTTTTTCGTTTGACTCTCTCCTCTGGTTGTTGTCTTCAATAAAAGATTTGTGTTGGTTTGAAAGCAATCTTCATTCTATTAAATGAAAGCAAAAAGAGCCCTGCAAAGCAACATACAATTATGTTAAGGTCCCTTCTTGCATCATGTGCACCAATCACCTCCTAGCATTATAAGCACTGCACTCCTGAGCATAGCAACAAATATTAGTGGCTTTCAGCTTGAAATTGCTGCCTCAAAGCATCCCTGATCCTTATGGCTCTGCGCTGTGCCCCTCTAATAACCCTGGTCTCTGGCTGTTCAAACTCAGCCTCCAGGCGCTGAGCCTCTGTGGTCCAGCCCTGAGTGAAGCTTTCACCCTTCCCTTCACAAATATTATGGAGTCTACAGCACGCGGCTATAAGCATAGGAATATTGTCATCAGCCATGTCCAGCTTCCCATACAGGCATCGCCAGCGGGTTTTTAAACGGCCAAATGCACAGTCCACAGTCATTGTGCACTTGCTCAGCCTGTTGTTGAACCGCTCCTTGCTGCTGTCAAGTTGCCCTGTGTATGGGTTCATGAGCCATGGCATTAAGGGATAGGCGGGGTCTCCCAGGATCACAATGGGCATTTCGACTTCCCCTACCCTATCTTCCGATCAGGGAAGAAAGTCCCTGCTTGCAGCTTCCTGAACAGGCCAGTGTTCCGAAAGATGCGTGTGTCATGCACCTTTCCGGACCAGCCTGCGTTAACGTCTGTGAAATGCCCATGGTGATCCACAAGCACCCGGAGAACCATTGAGAAATACCCCTTGCGATTAATGTACTCGGTGGCTAGGTTGTCTGGTGCCAGAATTGGAAGGTGCCTGCCATCGATTGCCCCTCCGCAGTGTGCGAAGCCCATTTGTTCAAAGCCATCCACAATGTCACGCATGTTGCCCAGAGTCATGGTCTTTCGGAGCAGGATGCGATTAATGGCCCTGCACATTTCCATCAACACGACTCCAACGGTCAACTTTCCAACTCCGAACTGGTTTAGCGACCAATCGGTAGCAGTCTGGATTAGCCAGCTTCCACAGTGCAATCGCCATGCACTTCTTCAACGGCAGGGCAGCTCTCATTCTCGTGTCCTTGCGCCGCAGGGCTGGGGCAAGCTCATCACACAGTCCCATGAATGGCTTTCCTCATGTGAAAGTTCTGCAGCCACTGCTCATCATCCCAGACATGCATCACGATGTGATCCCACCACTCAGTGCTTGTTTCCCGAGCCCAAAAGCGGTGTTCCACTGTGGTCAGCACCTCCGTGAATGCCACAAGCAATCTCATGTCATAGCTACAATGCGTGGTAAGATCAACGTCGCACTCCTCTTGCCTTTGTAGTTTAAGGAATAATTCCACTGCCACTCATGACGTGTTGGTCAGTGCGAGCAGCAAATTGGTCAACAGTGTGGGATCCATTCCTGCAGCCCGAAAGAAGCAGGGCAGGGCGCACAGTACACAAACCATTGAAAGATGGCGCCAAATGCGGACGGAAGCACAGGGATTGCTGGGATGCGAAGCAATGCATCACGGGGCATTGGGACAGGACCCAGGATGCCCCGCAACCGCTTCCGCCTTCCCACAAGTCTTAGCATCAGAAGAGGAAGAGATGCTCTGTGGGATAGCAGCCTAGAGTGCACCCCTCCTAATAGCACCGCAAGTGTGAACACGCTATTGCGCAGGCAGCTGTCAGTGTGAACACACAACAGCGGTTTTCCTTCAGCGCTCTCTGAGCGGCACTCTAACTTTGCCAGTGTAGACATTCCCTAAGACTGGAGCTATTTTTAATTGCTTTCATGCAGACAGTATGGATGCCAAGTTGTCATTCCCACTGCAAATAAGAGTTTTAAAGGGCTGGAAAATGGGGTATACGCATTCAAACTCCCCCAGGCATTTTAGCAGTAGTTGCTCATATCACCTCTAACAGAACCTGAAATTTACATGTAAAAGCAAGAGCCCCTACGTGCTGGTTGGCTTGTGTGTATTCATGAGTCACATGTACAGGTCATTTGACAGCAGTGCCGATAGTAATTCCTGTGTCAGACCTGGCCCAGCGGAGGAGGCCCATATTAATTAACTTTGCTGTTGTCTTTTCCCATAAAGAGATGCTTCGTTGGTGTCTCCTTATATGCAGCACTGTCTGATGTGCAGTACTGCACAAAGCCGTCGCCAGAAAGATGATTGTAACAAGTGACCAAAGGTCATGTGAGCTTGCTGATGTAAAATAGCACCTTGCTCCAGTTAATGGCTCCCCATGTCATAGGCTGAGCGTTCGGAGTAACTCAGAGCTGAAGCAGTACATACTGCATTCTAAATCCCGGGCCCAGAGGGTAAAGCTTGTGCTTAGCACTCTGGTTTGTAGAGCAGGTGTCATGAAGCTTGGAATCTTGCCTGTATGCTCGGGGTTCTACTGATCGCCATATTTGGGGTCGGGAAGGAATTTTCCTCCAGGGTAGATTGGCAGAGGCCCTGGAGGTTTTTTGCCTTCCTCCGCAGCATAGGGCAGGGGTCAGAAGCTGGAGGATTCTCTGCGACTTGAAGTCTTTAAATCACGATCTGGAGACTTCAACAGCTGAGATAAGGGAAATTGGGTGGGTCAGCTTTTGTGGCCTGCATCCTGCGGGAGGTCAGACTAGATGACCATAATGGTCCCTTCTGACCTTAAAGTCTATGAGTCTATAAGCATGGTGTTGTCCAGTTGTTATTGATGATGAGTTTTTATTTCTGATTGTCTCTTTCCAGGAAGTGGGATATCAGCATGGGAAGACAGTATTTAATGTCTGGGGCAGGAGCGGAGTCCTTGACAAGATGTTAAAAGACAGGCAGGAGATCTGCAAATCCAAAACATCTGGTGTAAGTGTTCAGTTTAAAAGTACTCTTCTTATTACGTGATGTCACCCAGCAGCCAGAGCACAGCTGAGCAGAGCTCTCTGACCCAGGCATTGTTGTATAATGTGTTAAAGGCTATCAAAGGGGGTGGGATTTTTCATGGACCCTTACTGGGAATATAGGCACATTCATTAAAAATGCATTGCAGTAAAGTTAGTTATTCTCAGATTTTTAGCATCTTGAGTTATTTTTATCACGTTCAGACAATACTCAGACAACACTCAGACAGGCATCCCTCCTGCTTATTGATGATGGTTTACTAGGCCAGTGACTCGTCTCTGATCAGCTGAATGGTACTCAGCACTGAGCAGACAGCTGAGCAGGCACCGTTGGCATTTTAAAAGCCTACCTGTCTATCATATCCACTGCTCGGTTCTCATGAATGTAGCATTCAATCAGTCAGAAATCTTGCATTATGCCCCGTGTGTTCAGTCCAGTACCAAAATGCCTGCACGGCCTATTTCAGGAAAGGAATTTCATACAGCAGGCATCAAAGACCCTGTGAAGGCGTGAGACATTGCCATCAGTGGTAGTTAAAATACAAGTTTTACTTGTACCACCTTCTCTACTCATGCTATCTGCTTCAGCACATCTGAGTAGCCAATGTTTAGGTTGCAGAACTGAGCTGGTCCTGACAAACCTAAGCGTTACTTAGTGTGGCTGAGTTGTTATAACCATATTGAGAGTTCCACTTAGAGCCGGAGACAGGATTTTTTATGGCTCATTGGGGAAGGGAATCCCTGTGCTCCAAGATGGGAGTTTCTTTTCTTTCTCAGCCTCCCTCCCCCTCCCAACATGCTATAAAAACTCCAGGGCCCAGTGGGTGTGGGAGGCCTCGGGGCAGGGACCTTGGGCATAGGCATAGTTTGACTTCTATTTGGGGGGAGGGCAGGGGTCAGCGGGGCTTGAGCACATGGCAGGGGCCAAGGAGAGAGTGACACCTCCACCCCCTGACTCGCCTCAGCAGACCACCCAGCCTGTCTGGGTTGTGGGGGGGGGCTGCAACCAAAAATTATCAGCTCAGCGCAAAAAGCTTGAAAATAGCTTAGGGTGCAGGGAGGGGGTAGCTCAGGGTGCAGGGAGGGGGTAACTAGGGGCTGTGTGCAGGGAGAGGGTAGCTCAGGGTGCAGGGAGGGAGTAACTAGGGGCTGTGTGCAGGCAGGGGGTAGCTCAGGGTACAGGGAGGGGGTAGTTCAGGGTGGAGGGAGGGGTAACTAGGGGCTGTGTGTGGGCAGGGGGGTAGCTCAGGGTGTAGGGAGGGGGGTAGCTAGAGGCTGTGTGCAGGCAGGGCAGTTGCTAAGAGACCCTGAGGTTACAAAAATGATGGATTGATGGGAATGGCTAACAGCTGATTGGGTGCATGCCTGCGTTTTTGGTTCCTTAGTGAGGACTACCCGCTTGGAGTGTATGCTCCAAGGTTCTACGCTTCTGCCTGAGCAAGGTCCAGTGTTCAAAGGGGTTAGCAAGGATTTCATTGTAGCTCACCACAATGCTAAAACTTCTGAAATTAAGTCAAGAAAAGCAAAACAAAGCTGGGCTTGACATCTAACTTCTCTTTTAGCAGCCTCTTCTGTGTCTGGGGGTATGTCTACACTACAGGATTAATCCGAATTTAGATAATTCGAATTTGGGAAACAGGTTGTATAAATTCGATTGTGCGCGGCCACACTAAGCATCTTAATTCGGTTTTTAACCACATTAATTCGGTGGTGTGCGGCCACACTACCCCATTAACTTAAACACAGTAATTCGGTGGTGTGCGGCCACACTAACCCTAATTCGAATTAAAAAAATCGATTTAGGCTCTACTCCGTTCGTCGAGGTGGAGTACAGAAATCGATTTAAAGGGCCCTTTAATTCGAATTAACTGGCTCTGTAGTGTGGACGGGTGAAGGGTTAATTCGGATTAACGCTGCTAAATCCGAATTAATCCCGTAGTGTAGACCAGGCCTGAAGGAACTGGCTTGCTGCTATAGGCTCCTGATGTGTGTTTGAAGAGTCCTTTTTAATCACCTGCTTTTTTAAAGTTCTTTGCTAACTTTGAGCAATATTTTACTTTCCTATTAGGTGTTTCTTTAACAGAGGTGCCAGTGCTGTGTATGATTTCAGAGTAGCAGCCGTGTTAGTCTGTATCCGCAAAAAGAACAGGAGTACTTGTGGCACCCTAGAAAGTAACAAATTTATTAGAGCATAAGCTTTCGTGGGCTACAGCCCACTTCTTCGGATGCATAGAATGGAACATATATTGAGGCTATATATATACACATACAGAGAGCATGAAAAGGTGGGAGTTGTCTTACCAACTCTGAGAAGCCAATTAAGTAAGAGAAAAAACTTTTGAAGTGATAATCAAGATAGCCCAGTACAAACAGTTTGATAAGAAGTGTGAGAATACTTACATGGGGCTCAGCCATTCCCAGTCTCTAGTCAAGCCTAAGTTGATTGTATCTAGTTTGCATATCAATTGAAGTTCAGCAGTTTCTCGTTGGAGTCTGTTTTTGAAGCTTTTCTGTTGCAAAATTGCCACCCTCAGGTCTGTTACTGAGTGACCAGACAGGTTAAAGTGTTCTCCTACTGGTTTTGGAATGTTCTGATTCCTGATGTCAGATTTGTGTCCATTTATTCTTTTGCGTAGAGACTGTCCGGTTTGGCCAATGTACATGGCAGAGGGGCATTGCTGGCACATGATGGCATATATCACATTGGTAGATGTGCAGGTGAACGAACCCCTGATGGCATCGCTGATGTGATGTGTGTCTATCTTCAGCCACCTATGGGATGGAACACAGCAGCTGTTTAACAGCATACAGCAACGCCACACAATGCTTTAGGAAACAAAGTACAAAATGCAGAGCGCAGAATGTCTGGTAGTAATACCCCGATTTTGGATGCAGCCAAGATACCAGATATCTCTACTCTGGAGAGAAATACTGTGTGTGCTATGGGGGTCTTTAAGGACAGCAGGCATTCCTCAGTTTCAAGCTCATTGGAGCCATAGCACTATGCCCCCAATACCAGTTTTGGAGAGAAGAGTGCTACAACAGTCCAGTTGTACAAGTGTGCAGATAGCGGGATGAGAAAATAAATCTCTCACTCTTATTGCTGGCCCAAATTAAAATCTGCTCACAGTCCACATGTTCTGGGGCGGCAGCACAAGATACAAGGGTCCTGTGCCTGGGGATAGCTGTAGCAAACCAAGGGCCCAATTCAGCAAAGTGCTGCGTGCCTTCAACTCCCTTGTACCCCCCAGGGTTGGACTTTCCTCCTCCCTATTTCCAGCATGTCAAGGTTGAATTTATAGTATGAAGGGTCCCCAGCTCTCTAGGATTCTACTCTGTACACCCTTACTCTCAGGGCCGGTGTAACCACTAGGCAAACTAGGTGGCCGCCTAGGGCGCCAAGATTTGGGGGCGCCAAAAAGTGGTGCCCAAAAATGTTTTTTTACACTACAGTGGAGTCGCATCTTACGCGGAGGTTAGGTTCTAAGGTCAGCGTGTAAGAGGAAAATTGCGTATAGTGAAAATTACCATAAAGTACAGTACACACAGTATACACTGTATACACTAGAACAGGGGTCCTCAACCTACGGCACGCAAGCCGATTTTTTTTTTTAATGGCAGGCTGCGGGTCCCGGCCACCGCTGAGCCCGCTGCCGGCCTGGGGTTCCATTCACTCAGCCAGCAGCAGGGATAAATCGATCCCCGAACGCGCTCCCGTCGACTCCGGAACTCCACCAGGGCGAGCGGCGGTAGCGGAGTCGATGGGGGAGCCGCGGCCGTCGATCCCGCGCCGTGAGGATGGGAGGTAAGTCGAAATAAGATACGTTGACTTCAGCTACACTATTCCCGTAGCTGAAGTTGCGTATCTTACATCGACCCCCTCTTCCCCCCAGTGTAGACCAGGCTCAGTGTCCCACGTCAGGAATCCACAGCGTGTCTGTGTTCCTCTCCTGTTCTGGGAAGTCACTCCCTGGAAGAGCCATGGCCTCCATCCTGTCAAAGGCTTCCCACTAGGGCCCCTGACTTCCTGTGCACAAAACTAGGATTGAATGACTCATCCTTCTCCCCAGCTCTTCAGCTGTGTAACTTCCCTTTGAGCCCCCTCCCCTTCTTCTACACTGAAACCTGCCTCTTGAATCCCTGACATCTCATTTCACTTAATTTCTTAATTCTTACCTGTCCAGAATTCCATCCGTCCATTGTGTCCCCAATTGCCCTGTGGAGCTGTTAGTCCAGGATCCTCACTGTGCCTTAGTCCATACCAGAATTACATACTGGCTGAGTTATAAATTCAATGTCCAGAGAGATCCATCTGTCACAGCCCTCTTGGGAGAGGGGTGACTCAGAGGACTCTCCAGAAGGGCAAAGCCATGGGGTTATGGAACCCCATCAAAAATGTCATAGCACTTATACTGCTAAAAATGTCATAGCTTCTCAGTGGTATGCAGTTGAGGGGATGGAGAAGTACTGTGCTGGCCTATCTGCAGAGTGTGTATTCATTGCTTTTACCTTTTCTGCATTACATGTATTTTTGAAAAGGAGATCGTGAATTTTCTGTAAATTAATAGAAATTAAATGTAGGAAATCATCTCCTAAACTTTTTATCCACATACATATTACACACACACTATGCTAAAAGAACATTTATTAAGATTGCGAAGTCAGGAAATGCCAAAATTAAAGTTGCCTGTGCAACCCTAATTCAGCCCCCTTGTGCATATACATTAGGTTACAGTCTTTAAATTACATTATCACATAGCATTTTTTCCACAGGATCCCTGCCTCATTCAGTGCACAGGGTAGGCCTGCACTGGGGATGAATCAGCATTGTATTTAGTAAAGGAGGTTGTTTTTTCTAGGACCACTGTGCTTCATTTCTTGGGCCTGGTCTACACTGGGTGGGGTGGCGGGGATCGATCTAAGATATGCAACTTCAGCTACGAGAATAGCGTAGCTGAAGTCGATGTATCTTAGTTCGACTTACCTCGTGTCCTCACGGCACGGGGTCGATTGCCGCGGCTTCCCCGTCGACTTTGCTTCTGCCTCTCGCTGAGCTGGAGTTCAGTAGTCGACGGGAGAGCGATCGGGGATCGATTTATCACATCTACACTACACACGATAAATCGATCCCCGATAGATCGATTGCTATCCGCCGATCCGGCGGGTAGTGTAGACGTACCCTTGGAGAAATTGGCAGTTGTGTAATGAGTAAGGCAAGGACTGCAGGCAGAAAGAGGAGAGTCTCGTGGCTGAAGCAGGTGAATGCTGCCCTAGAGAATTGCATCCTATCCCTACCTCTGCCACGGAGTTTCCATGTGAGTTCCCATGTAGTGCTGGGCAAGTCACTTAAACCAAACTTTTCCCAGGTGCTTTGAACATAAAAAGTGCTATATAATGCCGAGTACTCTGAAAAATCTGATCCTGTGTGTCTCAAATTGGGCACCAAAAATAGTGGAAACTTTTGACTTTGAACTTTTTGTGCTTCAGTCCCCCATCTATAAAGTGGGACTAATCCCCTGCCTGCACTTCATAGGGGTTGTGAAGAGAAACTAATGTTTGTGAAGAGCTCACTATAGTGATGACCACCATAGAAAAGCCCTTGAGGAAGTTAATAACTCTGTCTTCAGAGTGGGGTTTGAATAATGCACAAAAAATAAGGCCTAGGGCTACACCAAACTATACCATGTGATAGTACTGAGCATGCTACTGTAGGAGGCAGAAACTTGGCTGATGACAGTGGCTAGCAAAAAGAGACTGGAGTCTGTCTATCACAGATGGCTGAGGAAGATGCATAAGTTTACTGGAAAGACAAAATGTAACGTATGTGAGAGTAAACTAGCTGACAGAGCAGGACGTGTTAGGAAATCTCGCCAAAGAAAGACTGGTTCGACTGGTTGGGACATGTCCTTCATCTAGTGAACATGCTAAGCAAGCCCTGAATTGGGTACCCGAGGGAGGAAAGAGAAAGCGAGGAAGGCCGAGGAAGAACTGGCAGAAGACTGTGACAGAGGATATTGACTGCACTGGCATCACCTAGGAACACATACCACACCTAGTGAGCAACCTTAATCAATGGAGGAACTGTACTGACCCCATGTGTCAGAGGCATAGGAGGAACTGAGGTCTAAGGTGGACAGAAAAAGGAAAGCGCCACCTTAACAAAGAGATATTAAAAAGACTTAGAAGGGTCTGGGTGGCAGTAAGATGTAGTCGTGGAAAAAGAGAACCTTTCACATCGGGTCACTGCTCTGACTCAGACCCAGGTGAGCAGTATGATAGCTCTCATTTCTGCCTTATGGCAGTTTGATAACCTGTGTGAATTGAGCCAATGTTCACAATCTACTTTCCATGTGTTCAGGGAGGGATAGCTCAGTGGTTTGAGTATTGGCCTGCTAAACCCAGGGTTGTGAGTTCAATCCTTGAGGGGGCCATTTAGGGAACTGGGGTAAAAAAATCTGTCTGGGGATTGGTCCTGCTTTGAGCCGGGGGTTGGACTAGATGATCTCCTGAGGTCCCTTCCAACCCTGATATTCTATCATTCTATGATGAACCACCATGGCAGTGACCACTAATTGGCCGCCTTGTTGTCTTGTCACAGCAGAGGCCAAGGATCGAAGGGGACTGAAGACTACATTGTTGTCTGCCCTCTGTAGGTGGGTCCTTCCATGGGCGGGGGCAGGTTGGGAACAGATTGAGCTACACATTGATAGTGAAAATGAAACAAAATATTGAATAGCTGCTCGTTAAGTGAGACTCATCCATCCTGTGAACTGAATGGGGCAGGGTGCAGTGGGGAAATAGTATGCGCTTATGTAATTTAAAAACTGTCATAATGGATACACGCAAGGGGGCCGAATTAAGGGTGCACAGACAGCCTTAATTCTGATATTTTCTAACTTTTGAGCTCTTGACTTTGCAACCTTTATGGCCTTTTTTGTGTATAATTTCCTAGGGGTTTTAAAAATCAAACTGAAAAAACAGAAATTTCATTGTGTATCATCATTGACACCCACATGGTTCCTCAGCAGGTTTGGAACATTTAGATCCACCGCATGGATCTCTGCCACTGAGCTAATGGAGTACCTGATAGCAGTAGTAGGTTGTCATACGCTATGTGAACCAGCAATAGAGGTGAATGAGACACAACTTTGCCAGTAGGTTTCTGACAGCAAAGGAAGAGTGAGACTCTGGAATCTTGGGCTCCATTCCAGGCTCTGTAGGGGAATGTGTGCTAGTGAGCACAGATTCTTCTGCCTGCTTTCCCCCAAGCAAGTCCTCTTCTGCCGCATCACTTCCAATCTATCCCAGTTCTGTCTCTTCCCCAGTCCTGTCTTCCTTGCTTTCCAGTCCCAGGCTCCTTGTCCAACCAGTCCTAGTCTCCCCCTCTGGGCTTACTATTTAAATCACAGTCTCCCACTTCCCACACTCACTCGCAGTCTCCTTGCACAGCCAGTCCCAGTCTCCTCCTATCCCACCAGCTCCTCATCCAATCTCAGCGTTTCTTCCCCCCAGCCAACAGGCTTCTAGTCTCCATCCCCCATGTTTCTCTCACCAGCTCTCAGTCCTAGTCCTCCCCACCTCAGCTCCCAGTACTAGTCTCCTTACCTTACCAGTACCAACCTCCCTTCCTCACCCCAATGGCCTTGCCCAACCATTCCTAGTTTCTCTGCACACGACTCGAGTTCCAGTCTCACCAGATGGCTTGACCTAATCTACTCCTTTCCCTCTTCCCTGTCCAGCTTTTGTTCCCTAACGTTTAGTAAAGTTATGAGCGATGGAAAACAGGGTCTTATAATGGGATGTGGCAGGCAGCTTTAATAGGCTTGTGCTACCCACCCACCTGTAGTAATGGGGATTGAATTATAAATTTCATAAACAATAAAAAAGCATTTGTAGATTGCCTAGTGCTGTGTCCAGCTCTGCCTCCACACTTGGGCTGTAATGGGAGGCTCTGCTGAAGGGGAATCTCTTCATCTGGCCTAAAGAGCCCAGTGTCCTCTGAATTCTGAGAGAAGTTAAGCTCAGCAAGATAAAATTCTGATTCCCAGCTTTTAGGACTCCTTGGATGCTGATTGGTAGGTGAGGAGAATCATAGAATCATAGAATATCAAGGTTGGAAGGGACCTCAGGAGGTCATCTAGTCCAACCCCCTGCTCATGGCAGGACCAATCCCCAACTAAATCATCCCAGCCAGGGCTTTGTCAAGCCTGACCTTAAAAACCTCTAAGGAAGGAGATTCCACCACCTCCCTGGGTAACCCATTCCAGTGCTTCACTACCCTCCTAGTGAAAAAGTTTTTCCTAATATCCAACCTAAACCTCCCCAACTGCAACTTGAGACCATTACTCCTTGTTCTGTCGTCTGCTACCACTGAGAACAGTCTAGATCCATCCTCTTTGGAACCCCCTTTTAAGGTAGTTGAAAGCAGCTATCAAATCCCCCCCTCATTCTTCTCTTCTGCAGACTAAACAATCCCAGTTCCCTCAGCCTCTCCTCATAAGTCATGTGCTCCAGCCCCCTAATCATTTTTGTTGCTCTCCGCTGGACTCTTTCCAATTTTTCCACATCCTTCTTGTAGTGTGGGGCCCAAAACTGGACACAGTACTCCAGATGAGGCCTCAGCAATGTCAAATAGAGGGGAATGATCATGTCCCTCGATCTGCTGGCAATGCCCCTACTTATACAGCCCAAAATGCCGTTAGCCTTCTTGGCAACAAGGGCATACTGTTGACTCATATCCAGCTTCTTGTCCACTGTAACCCCTAGGTCCTTTTCTGCAGAACTGCTTCCTAGCCATTCGGTCCCTAGTCGGTAGCAGTGCATGGGATTCTTCCGTCCTAAGTGCAGGACTCTGCACTTGTCCTTGTTGAACCTCATCAGATTTCTTTTGGCCCAATCCTCTAATTTGTCTAGGTCCCTCTGTATCCTATCCCTACCGTCCAGCGTATCTACCACTCCTCCCGGTTTAGTATCATCTGCAAACTTGCTGAGGGTGCAGTCCACGCCATCCTCCAGATCATTAATGAAGATACTGAACAAAACTGGCCCCAGGACCGACCCTTGGGGCACTCCGCTTGAAACCGGCTGCCAACTGGACATGGAGTCATTGATCACTACCCGTTGAGCCCGACAATCTAGCCAGCTTTCTATCCACCTTATAGTCCATTCATCCAGCCAATACTTCTTTAACTTGCCGGCAAGAATACTGTGGGAGACCGTATCAAAAGCTTTGCTAAAATCAAGGAATAACACATTCACATGGAGATCACATGATTAAGGCCCTGTTTACACTACAAATATAACTGTGCCAGAGAACCTTCGTACAACATAGATATTCCCTGACCTGGTTACAAACATGGTATGAACATGGTTTTATAACCAGACTTAGCCTTGGTCATATCTGGTCATACTTAGTCATACATGGCTGCTTTACTTGTAGTGGAGACAATGTTAATGAACTACTGACCTGGAAGCTGTAGTGATAAAACCCAGATTTTAGACTGAGTGTTTGATTTGTGAGGGGTTTTTTTTTTTTTACAGTTTTGACTGTTCTAGCAAAATCTGTCTGAAATTATCTGAATCTCTAACTGAGCAAACCTCATATCCTGGAGGATGTTATTAACCACTTGAATTAGACTTAAACTCTGCCCAGCTCACTGTGTACGTTTTTCACTTCTGAAAACAAGTGATTTTGCAAGGTAGTAAAAGAAGCTGCTGCTGTTAGCTAAAGTAGTATTAAGTCCAACTCCAAGAAATAAAGCTGCTGCTGCTTTCCTATCCGTCCTAAAACATCCTGTATTGCATCAAATATTACCAGCTCACTGGATAACTTTAAAAGTGCATGAGGTGATGAGCATGAGGTGCCCCCAGTTCTAAGTGTGATTTCCCCAACACAGTGGATTTTAGGGCTGTGCTGGGAGCCTCCCTGTACATTTCATAAAGAGACAAGGTGGACGAGGTAATATCTTCTATTGGACCAATTTCTGTTGGTGAGAGAGACAAGCTTTTAAGCCACACAGAGCTCTTCTTCAGCTCTGGGAACAGTATTCCCAGCATCACAGCTAAATGCAGGGTGGAACAGATTGTTTAGTATAAGTAGTGAGTACATATTCTAAGACAGTGGTGCCCAACCTTATTACACAGAGGGGCCACATAAACCTAAGCACAGATTTAAAGTCACTTTGTATTGATTGAGATTTTAAGTTCAGCTTGTTTTGTATGTATTTAGATAGGTTGTTTCTGTGTACCGTATTGTCTATTTACACACTTGTGTAAATTAAAATGATATAAACATGACGACAAAATGCTAATGAATAAGCCATTCGAATATTGTGTTGAAGCAGGCTGTGGGCCGTATGAAATGCTCTAATGGGCCATGTACAGCCTGTAGGCCGTAGGTTGGGCACCCCATAGAATCTATGGGACCATTCCATCTTGCATTTAGCTGTGATGCTGGGAGTACCTTTCCCAGCCCTGAAAAAGAGTGCTGTGTGGCTTGAAAGCTTGTGTCTCACCAAGAGAAGTTGGTCCAATAAAAGATATTGCCTCTCCCACGTTGTCTTTCTAATATCCTGGGATCGACATGGCTACAACTACACAGCATGTATGTTTCATAATAGTATCGTGCCAGTTACAGCTATCATTACGGATTTGTCAGCTTTTTGCTGGCTGCCCTCATGCTGCAATACTCATGGTCTTCTCTGGGGAGCCCCCCACCAATGAGTATGAGCCATAGTGTGTATCTGAGAGAGAGGCAAAAGAGTGAACGAGTCTCCTGGCCCTGTCTACGGTCCCTATCTTTGATATGCACATTCTGGTGCACAGGCTGGGAAGCATCTAGGCAACGCTCCCAATGTGCTGGGAAGAGAGGGTATAAAGGGAACTGGCCGCAGCAGCCCTTCTGAGTGCCAAAGGAGTGGCAGGATCCGAACACAGTTCATGGCTCTTAACGCTGCCCTATTGGCTCTCCCCCGTTTCTCTGTTCGTTAGGGTGTTTGCTCTCTGTCCCACTTCTCTGAAGTCTCTTCTGATGAATTCCAGGAGTAGTGGAAGGAGGTAATTAGGGTAGCTCCCCTTTTTACTCTCTCGGATCCCAGCGTGTGGGGAAAGGGTGCATGTGCACATGGGCCTAATAGGAACTGCTGACTGTAACCCAAGCACATGTCTCCCAAGACTGGGGCTCCATAAGGGTAGTCATTTTGGAGAACCCGGTTACTATGGTAAGGATCCATGGCAACAATCACTGAGAATTCCCGTTTTTGTGGCTGTGTGTCTGATGTTTAATACGATTTCCGTGCCTTGTATTTCTTATTCCTGTGTGTGCATTTGAATAATATACATGTACTTTGCATTGTATTTCAGATTGTGACCTGTCCTAGTACCTCTTTCACTGACTTGGCAGAAATCGTGTCCAGAATTGAGCCGGTCAAAGCAGCTCTGGTAGATGGTGAGTTGGCTTATCGAGACAGTTACATGAGAGATGATACACTTTTCTGGATGAAGATTATTGCTACAATATACAATGTACATGGTGCCACCCACATGCTTGTCTCTCCTCAATAGCAATCCAAGGAATACTCTCAAATCATCCCTGTGTTCTTGTTTGCTCTCACTTGAGCTCTGTTCATTAAGTAGGAAATTATTCCTCACTATTATTAACCTCAACTTGGGCATCCCATCCTGGAGGAACTTAGACTTTAGTGATGAGGAACGTTATTCAGATGCTTCTTGGATTCATCTTAATCCACCTTCTTCTGCTCCACTATGCCTTGAGTCTACCCATTCCCCATAGGCAAGGCTTCTGAAATTAATCCTACTGTATTTATACTCTTTCAGTTGCATTTCTTGTGAGCCTTTCAGGGATGTGAAGTGACATGGCCTGTATATGAAGTAGGTCTGCTTGGTGCCTTATTTTCTCCCTTTCCCCTCAGTGTTAATGTTTTGACAACGCCCCAGTGCAGCCTCAGCCAGGCAGAAGCCAGCTCTCCCTCAAACCCTCCTCCCCGCATTGTGGGGAAAGTGCTGAGTTGTAGATTGAGGCTTTGCTGATGTGGCCACCCTAGTTGTCGTGTCTTCACCTTTTGGCTTGGTCATCTGTAGCCTTGAAATGGGGAAGGAGGGTAGTTTGGAGGCCCAGTGCAGGGAACTTTTCCTGCTCTTATTAAAGCAGTGCTGAGTGACTCACTGGCTTACATTTTATTTACCCCCCCCCTCCATTATTGGGAACATCAGCACATTAGAGGCTTTTTCAAGCATTTCTTATTTCCCATTCCCTCTCTCACTTAACCCGGCTCTCATGGGCAATGCTGCATGCATGCTACTGAGGAACAAGTAATGGCTGCTTTGCTTCTGCACATAGTTGCTACACTCCCAGCATCTAATGCAGCTGTTCTCAACCTGTCGCTCATTGTGGGCCGCAGGTTGAGAAATTAGCAGCCCCTCCATCTACGACTCTGTTGAGATGTCCCTGCAGCTCTTTGACATGCTAATTCCCATCCCTGTGCCTAATGAAGAAAATATTAATCAAATATATTTAAACAGTCATTAAGAATAGGAACAAAAGGTTCTGCATAACACGGTTACTAGTGGCATGACTATTTAGACCAGTTGTGATTTAAATGCTTTATTGCAGCAATCTGATCCCCAATACACCTCTTGCTCGCCTGCCGGGTAAGATTTGCCTTTAGATGAGAGAGCCAGTTAAATAGAGCGTTAGTATTAAGGTACCTTTAAAAGTAGGTTTGACAAATTTTGACCCAAGAGAGCTGTTCTGCCGTCAGTGCCATGCTCAGTTGCCATTGAGGTAGTTACTCACGTGGTGCAGGGAGAACAGAGCCCTGAGAAGGAAAATGCAGCTGCCAGGCTGCTGTGCTCAGGGATTCACACATGCTCACTTTTTAAAGTGAAGTTAATGAGTCTGATTTCAATCTTAATTTGCCTCACTTGTGTGCTCTTAAGGCTTCTGTTTCATCTAGAACTAGCTCAGCAGTGCTCGGATGTTAAAAGGGCCAAAGGTCAATGCAAGAGACATTGGGAGACCCAGTGTGCTTTAATCCAAGGTGTAATAGGGCAAGTGAAAAATAGCACGGCTCAGTTCTGACTTCATTTGCCCTTGATGTCTTATTGCACCTTTAACACAATTTTGTATGTTTATTTTCTTTGTCTTTTCTTTGTAATAGCACTGGACATATATAAAAGAACCACTCTTCTCCACTGTAGATCACTGGTACAGAAGACAGCTTAAAAGAGTGTTGCTGTCCGTTATGTCAATGTATACTCTCGGACACACACAATATTATTGTAGCTGCATCATTGACTCTAGCAGCATTTAAGCAATAAAATGGTGTGTAATCTTTTTACTGCACTAAAGACATTCTAAAAACCCTTAGGAAAAGTAATTACTGTGCATATGCAGCAGCCTCAGGATCTGGCTATTTTAAAAAATAATTCAATATAAATATCTAAAAAGTATCAATCCACATAAGATTGTGGCAGACTGCCTGATTCCATGATGTACATCAAAGTTTGGAGAGTTATTGGCACATAATCTAATCCACAGAACCTTATACCTTCACATCAGCTGTATCACCTGCAAAAATGGAGTTATAAAAGAGAAACAAAAACCACACAGAATTGTGCCTCCCAGAGCAACCATGTGATCTTTTCACCATCGTCCTTGTCTTTCCCCGCCTCTCCTGCTTCTGTTTCTCTATTATACTCACCTGTTGCCATGTGTAATATTTGGATTGTTCGCTCTTTGAGGCAGGGACCACACCTTCCTGTTTGTTCTCAAGAGCACTGTTTCTGAGTGCTGTAGAACTACTGAATAATGAAAACCTTGGGGAATTACCACATCGGAATAGCCTACTGCATGTGAACGCATTCCAGTCTGCAGCAGTGGCTATTGCCATTTGTTTTATTTTGCGTCTTTCTGAACCAAGATGATCAGAAGTGGGTAACACACCTCCCACAGTGGGCTCTGTTCCTGCTTATAGCCTCTGAGAGTTCTTGCAATACAAATATGCAATAACATTAGTGACCACGCTGCTGTTGGAAACATTTGTTTAGAGAGCCATCTCAGGCTGTTTGTTCACTTTTAGCTCCAAGTAAGTTTTAACAATAAAGTTGTAAACCTCTGAAAATACTATCATCTGTGGTAAACTACAGATGCAGCATTTCCTCACCAAGTTTATATCAAGGGCCTCCTTTTTAATCATAGCCATTATATTTAATTAAAGCTACAAATTACTCTCTGAACAACTACAGGAAAAAGTAATGGCCAAGTGTTTTTAATCCATTTTCTGCCAGCTTGTTATAGCCATTGTGTTAGAATAAAATGCTAAGGAACAGAATGTACTGTCATCTGCAGAATGCAGCAGATGCTATCGACTGTTCCAACGCGAGCAATACTTAAGTAATCAGCTAATTCATTTTAAGTACAAGACCTGTTCCTCAGAACCAAGCTGAAAAATACTTTTCTTCTTCTTTATCATGTGAATCCTGTATGGCCTTTGATACACAGTCCAGTGGTGTCTGTGTTTGCCATGACTGTTGGGTTCACAGGTGGGATTACTCTTATACTGCTGCATAGCAATGAGTATGCCATCCTCAGAGGCTTTAGCATTTCTATTTGGGCAAAATTGGCCTTTGCTTATAAATAGACACCAGGCGAAACCTTTGAGTTATGTGGTCCCTCGCAGCGGCTGAGTATAAGCTGTTGCTCATCTGCTCTTTAGAAAGATTTCAAGTAAATCATTAATTGTGTACATTTCACGTAAACCTACACCTCCTGTGAGAGGGTTCAGTTTGACATTACTGATACTGGAGTTAGATCCCCATTGAAATCAGTAAGGCTCCACATGGGCTCAGGGTTCAGTTTGCACAATGCTTATTACAAGGCTGAGGCCCTAGAGCCTAACAAAGTCTCAATTACGATGGCGGTGCTCTAGCACCATCACAGGAGGGAGTGGGAATTAGGGCAGAAATGCAAACCTCATGGAAACGTAATAAACAGACAAGCCAAATGTCACAGGTGTTTTAAACCCAAGATAATCTGAGGTTACCTAGGTGACTAATAGGGAGCAGGATTCCACACACAGGCCAGCGCTGGGGATGCTGAGATGTCTGTCCTGACAGCCCCCCATGGGAATGGGGGCCAATTGATTTAACATGTGGAGAGTTAGGTCAGAGTTGTAGGGGTCAGCTAGGAGGATCCAGCAACTCCCATGTTTGAAGGTATTCGTCCATCTCGCAGCATATGCCCCATACTTGGTGTCTACACAGATAACTTTGTAGCTGTTAAGCGTCTCGGTGAAGCTGGTTTAACTGCTACTGGCACATCTGCTCCATCTCCCTGCCCACTCTCTGCAAACCCACCAACATTTCAGACATCACAAAAGGATGGTTATTTTCCCAATCCCCCAAAAGCAGGAGTGGTGATCTAGTGACACAAATAGAAACCCAGGTCTCTGCTTGCACTGTATATGTAGCCATGATGGATCTGTCTGATTACCATGTACGGCCCCCATCAGTGAGCTATCTGTGCACTTCACAAACAGGAATTGGTTTATCCTCCGAACCATCCTGTGAAATGGAGCAGGATTTTACAGATGGGGAATTGAGCCACAGAGAGACCCAGTGACTTGTCCAAGGTCACAAGGGGAGGCAGGGGGAAGAGCTGGAAATGGAATCCAGCTCTCCTGAGTCCCAGCTGGCCTTGTGGGTAGAGCACTGTGCTTCCTCTTAGCTGTGATGTGTTCAGGCAAGAAGCAGTAAACAGAAGGCTGGGGTGCCGGTGGACAAGAGTGGAGGAACACATTGGCATCATTACTTTGCTGAGACGTGCGATGGCTCAATTAAAAGTGCTTGCTTGTAGTGTTTAGTTGTGATTATTGGCAGACTCCTTGCAAGCACTGCAGAAGGAACCAGTCTAAAACAGGGCTTTTTGATCAACTCTGTGCAAGGTGGATCAATGCCCAACATGACCAGCGTGAGCAGTTGAGATTTGTTTAATTTTGCTGCATATGCATCTTGTTTGATTTTTGAGGGAAAAGGTTGGGCATGAGAGCAGGAATAGCTCAAACCCATGTGATGATGATGCCATTGCTTTGCTGGTTTATTATCCCTGGTGGTTGTCAGTCAGAGCATTTCAGTTGGCGTGGCTTCAGAAACTGCCACAGTCTAGAGTAGAGCTGCATGTGGCTTCAGTATTGATTTACAAGGTAGGAGCTGGACAGTAGCTATGATGGATGTGTACAGTAATGCAGGTTCAGGGAGTTCACTGGAGTCCTTCTGATCAATATTCTGAAAGTATCTGAGTTCTTAAATAGAATGGTGAATTGATATGGGGGCAGCATGAATGAGTCTGTAACAGTCTCTTGTTGTCTATCTTGTGACATATCTGGAGGTTTCTTTGTGGTTATTCGAAAATGATTAAATCTTCTAAGTAACATTATCTTGTTTCTAGGCTGGAGTATTGTTTAGCACTTAGAACATGGGAATGGCATTGGGGTTTGTAGGGGGACTGTTGTGCCACTGGTCCCGCTGGGCCTCAGTTTCCCCATCTGTAGCTGATCAAACAGACCTATAGGCAAAAGTGAGGAAATTAAAATTCTTAGACTCAGTGTGGAGGCTACTTAAGCAACCCATAACAGAATACCAAAAGGCACGCATACCTCTAAAGAAGAATCATAGAATATCAGGGTTGGAAGGGACCTCAGGAGGTCATCTAGTCCAACCCCCTGCTCAAAGCAGGACCAATTCCCAACTAAATCATCCCAGCCAGGGCTTTGTCAAGCCGGGCCTTAAAAACCTCCAAGGAAGGAGACTCCACCACCTCCCTAGGTAACGCATTCCAGTGCTTCACCACCCTCCTAGTGAAATAGTGTTTCCTAATATCCAACCTAGACCTCCCCCACTGCAACTTGAGACCATTTCTCCTTGTTCTGTCATCTGCCACCATTGAGAACAGCCGAGTTCCAGAAAGGAAGCAGGAAAGCTGGGGTAGAGGGGAGCATGATGTAAATGGTTCAGTGATTTAACTTCAAGAGTTTATTCAAGCTAAACAGGGAATCCCTCAGAAAAAGGCACTCCAACTCTACTGACGCCAAGAAAAAGGAGCATAAACTATGGTGGATTAAATTCAAAGTCGAAATTAGGAGGCTAAAAGGGAAGAGCAAATAGCCAAAGACAAAAATCAAATAAAGAATTGTAAGTTCTTTGGAAGCAAGGCAGTCTGTGAAAGATCTAAGGGAATGGTCCAAAATTTTGTGCACTTTTCAGAGAAGCAAAACAATTTCTTTGCATCAGTCTTCACCACAGAAGATATTGGGGAGACACTCCATGCCTGTGCTCTTCAGGTAATAAAAGAGGTAAACTAAGCAGTTCAAATGGAAGTTGCTGGAACAAACTGATAAATTAAGGATCGTCAAGTCCCCAGGACCAGATGGTATGTCCAAGAGTTCTGCAAAAGTTTAAGATAAAAGGGACTGAACTGGTGACATAAATACGCAATCTTTCAGTTAATTCAGTGGCTCTGATTCCAGATGGTAGCTAATGTCTTACCTAACTCTCTAACTGGCGCTAGGGATTATCCTGATAATGTCAGAACAGTGAGTCATACTGCAAAACTAGGAGTATGGATTGAAACCACATTAAAATAGTAAGATAAAACACCCAGGTAATTGTGATATGATCAGAACAAGCCAGTATGGGTTTAATGTAGGGGAATATCACACATCCCTAGTACATCAACAAAATAGTGAATATCATTTATTTATTTCAACTTTCAAAAAGCCTTTGACAAAGACCCTTTTAAGAGGAAACTTCTGTAAGCTGGTGGTGATGGGAAGATCAAAGGCTGGCTAAGGGTATGTCTACACTAGGAAATCAGGTTGAATTTATAGAAGTCGATCTTTAGAAAGCGATTTTATACAGTCATACAATCATAAACTATCAGAGTTGGAAGGGACCTCAGGAGGTCATCTAGTCCAACCCCCAACCCCCAGTAGATCGTGTATGTCCCCACTAAGCGCAGTAGGTCAGCGGAGTGCGTCCTCAATACCGTGGCTAGCATCGATTCATGGAGTGGTGCACTGTGGGTAGCTATCCCACAATTCCTGCAGTCTCCGCCGCCCATTGGAATTCTGGGTTACGCTCCCAGTGCCTGATGGGGCAAAAATATTGTCGCGAGTGGTTTTGGGTACATGTCGCCAGTCGCCCCTCCCTCCGTGAAAGCAACGGCAGACAGTCATTTCGTGCCTTTTTTCGGTGCAGACGCCATACCACGGCAAGCATGGAGCCCGCTCAGCTCACTGTCACCACGGCTGTTGTGTCCTGGGTGCTGCTGGCAGCAGACGGTGCAGTAGGTCTGCAAACCATCGTCATCCACCACTTCTGCTGCAACTCTGCTCTCCTGTAGACGCCATACCACGGCAAGCATGGAGCCCACTCAGCTCACCACTGCTGTTGTGAGCATTGTAAACGCCTTGCGCATTATCCTGCAGTATGTGCAGAACCAGAGCCTGCAAAAGCAGGCAAGGAGGCGACGACAGCGCGATCACAATAGTGATGAGGACATGGACACAGACTTCTCTCAAAGCACGGGCCCTGGCAATTTGGACATCATGGTGCTAAGGGGGCAGGTTCATGCCGTGGAACGCCGATTCTGGGCCTGGGAAACAAGTACAGACTGGTGGGACCGCATGGTGTTGCAGGTCTGGGATGATTCCCAGTGGCTGCGAAACTTTTGCATGCGTAAAGGCACTTTCATGGAACTTTGTGACTTGCTCTCCCCTGCCTTGAAGCGCAAGAATACCAAGATGAGAGCAGCCTTTACAGTTGAGAAGCGAGTGGTAATAGCCCTGTGGAAGCTTGCAACGCCAGACAGCTACCGGTCAGTCGGGAATCAATTTGAAGTGGGTAAATCTACTGTGGGGGCTGCTGTGATCCAAGTAGTCAACGCAATCACTGAGCTGCTGCTATCAAGGGTAGTGACTATGGGAAATGTGCAGTTCATAGTGGATGGCTTTGCTGCAATGGGATTCCCTAACTGTGGTGGGGCGATAGACGGAACCCATATCCCTATCTTGGCACCGGACCACCTTGGCAGCCAGTACATAAACCGCAAGGGGTACTTTTCAATGGTGCTGCAAGCCCTGGTGGATCACAAGGGACATTTCACCAACATCAACGTGGGATGGCCGGGAAAGGTACATGACGCTCGCATCTTCAGGAACTCTGGTCTGTTTGAACAGCTGCAGGAAGGGACTTACTTCCCAGACCAGAAAATAACTGTTGGGAATGTTGAAATGCCTATAGTTATCCTTGGGGACCCAGCCTACCCCTTAATGCCATGGCTCATGAAGCCATACACAGGCACCCTGGACAGTAGTAAGGAGCTCTTCAACTATATGCTGAGCAAGTGCAGAATGGTGGTAGAATGTGCCTTTGGATGTTTAAAAGCGCGCTGGCGCAGTTTACTGACTCAGTTAGACCTCAGCAAAACCAATATTCCAATTGTTATTGCTGCTTGCTGTGTGCTCCACAATATCTGTGAGAGTAAGGGGGAGACGTTTATGGCAGGGTGGGAGGTTGAGGCAAATCGCCTGGCCACTGATTACACGCAGTCAGACACCAGGGCGATTAGAAGAGCACAGCAGGGCGCACTGTGCATCAGAGAAGCTTTGAAAACCAGTTTCATGACTGGCCAGGCTACGGAGTGACAGTTCTGTTTGTTTCTCCTTGATGAAAACCCACCCCCTTGGTTCGCTCTACTTCCCTGTAAGCCAACCATCCTCCTCCCTTCGATCACCACTTGCAGAGGCAATAAAGTCATTATTGTTTCAAAATCATGCATTCTTTATTAATTCATCACACAAATAGGGGGATAACTGCCAAGGTAGCCCGGGAGGGGTCAGGGAGGAGGGAAGCACTGGGTGGGGTGGTGGAGGAGGGGAGGAGGGAAGGACAAAGCCACACTGCACTTCAAAACTTATTGAATGCCAGCCTTCTGTTGCTTGGCCAGTCCTCTGGGGTGAAGTGGTTGGGTGCCCGGAGGGCCCCCCCTCTCCTCCCCCCCCCCCCGCGTTCTTGGGCGTCTGGGTGAGGAGGCTATGGAACTTGGGGAGGAGGGCGGGTGGTTACACAGGGGCTGCAGCGGCGGTGTGTGTTCCTGATGCCTTTCCTGCAGCTCCACCAGACGCCGGAGCATATCAGTTTAACCCCCCAGTAGCCTCAGTATTGCATCCTGCCTCCTCTCATCGCGTTGCCGCCACCTCTCATCTTGCTCTCACCACCTCTCATCTTTCTCATCCCTCCTGTCCTTGCGTTCATTTTCTGCTTTCCTGGACTCTGACATTGTTTGCCTCCACGCATTCCGCTGAACTCTTTCAGGGTGGGAGGACTGCATGAGCTCAGAGAACATTTCATTGCGAGTGCGTTTTTTTCACCTTCTTATCTGTGCCAGCATCTGGGACGGAGATGATAGGGGGAGCGTTGAAACATTTGCAGCTGCGGGAGGAAAAAAAGGGAGAGTAGTATTTAAAAAGACACATTTTAGAGAACAATGGGTAGACTCTTTCACAGTGAACCAAGCTGTTAACATTACATAGCATATGTGCTTTCGGTACAAGGTCACATTTTGCCTCTTATATTGAGGGCCTGCCAGTTTGGTGTGAGAGATCACACACGCAGGGCCGGGCAACAGAATTCGGCTTGCAGGCAGCCATGGTAAGCCACAGTCTTTTGGCTTCTTCAACCTTCATAACGTGTGGGAATGGTTTCAAACAGCAGCACCCTCCTTTCCCATACCAAGCACCCGTTGGGCTGGCCATTTAAAAGGAGGGGCTGTACTGGCCGCGAATGCATCCCAAGTCTTCAGGGCAAATTAATCATTAAACATGCTTGCTTTTAAACCATGCATTATATTTACAAAGGTACACTCACCAGACGTGCCTTCTCTGGCTTCATGGTCTGTGAGCCCGCCTTGGGAGGGTTGGAAGGGTATTGGCTCCAGGGTGATAAACAGTCCCTGGCTGTCGGGGAGAATGGTTTCTCCACTTGCGTGCTGTGTGTTATCCTCATCCTCCTCCACCTCCTCATCTTCCCCGTCCCCAAAATCCTCATCCCTGTTGCATGAGACTCCCCCCTTGCAGGTGTCCATGGACAGGGGTGGGGTAGTGGTAGCCCCCCCACGCCCCCCCGAATGGCATGCAGCTCATCATAGAAGCGGCATGTCTGGGGCTCTGACCCGGAGCGGCCATTTGCCTCTTTGTTTTTTTGGTAGGCTTGCCTGAGCTTCTTAATATTCGCGCGGCACTGCTGCGGGTCGCTGTTGTAGCCTCTGTCCATCATGCCCTTGGAGATTTTTTTCAAATATTTTGGCATTTCATCTTTTGGAATGGAGTTCTGATAGCACGGATTCATCTCCCCAAACAGCGATCAGATCCAGTACCTCCCATTTGGTCCATGCTGGAGCTCTTTTGCGATTCTGGGACTGCATGGTCACCTGTGCTGATCAGCTCGCCATGCTGGCCAAACAGGAAATGAAATTCAAAAGTTCCCGGGGCTTTTGCTGTGTACCTGGCTAGTGCATCGGAGTTGAAAGTGCTGTCCAGAGTGGTCACAGTGGAGCACACTGGGATAGCTCCCGGAGGCCAATACCGTCGAATTGTGTCCACACTACCCCAAATTTGACCCAGCAAGGTCAATTTCAGCGCTAATCCCCTCGTCGGGGAGGAGTACAAAAATCGATTTTAAGAGCCCTTTAAGTCGACAAAAATGGCTTCGTCGTGTGGATGGGTGCAGGGTTAAATCGATCTAACACTGCTAAATTCGACCTAAACTCGTAGTGTAGACCAGGGCTAAGACATAACAAACACGGAATAGGAATACAGGCTCAATTTTCAACATTGTAAAAGGGGGACAGAGAGGTCCCAAGGTTTTGTCCTGCGAGCAGCATTGGCATTGCAAGGACTGGTGTTGACAGAGGCACCTCTGCAACTGAACATGGACAGCACTTGTCATTGTACCTTGCTTTGCTCTGTCCTCCCCAGATACAGATCTTCCCAGATCCTAACAGAGTCACGCTGGAGAATATATAAGCGGTGGGGCTCTTCCACACTCAATCCATGGCATGATGCCAAAAGTAGATTGTGCAGATCTGCCGAACAAGATTGTCCCTTTTCTTGCATGTTTGCATGAATTAGTGGTATTAATATTTGTGTGTATTAATCAGTGGTGATATTTGTGTGCAGTGATCAGTGGTGCTAATATGTCAACATTTTACATTATCATTAGGTTGAAAGCGAAGGCCCCATTGAGATGAATGGGACATTTCACACCTCTTTAACCAGGCAATTTTAATGCAGTTACTAGCAGACATTGAAACATCAGTTTACATCCAGTTTTTGAAGGTTATCTCTGCAACCAGGCAGGCTAGAGAACTGATACTTCTAAAATGACAGCTTGATTTGTGGTCCCCAGGGAAAAGTAACTAGTTCGTTGAGTTGCCATTAGTTGGCCAAACCTGACTCTCCTTCCTGGCTGAGTGCTCTGGAGCTCAGGATGTGGTTAGCAAATATTGTAATCCTCCTGCAATGCCCTCTGTCCATTACTGGTGCCAACTAAAATCAATGATTCTCTTTTCCCTCCTATTCAGATGAATCTGACTATCAGACTGAGTATGAAGAAGAAATTCTAGACAATCAGAAGGACGATTATGCTAATTTCCTAAGCAGCCAGGTGGAAGAGGATTCTGACTCCGTAAGAACTGTGCTCTAGATTAGCTCTGTGTGTCTTTTTGCCGGCCTTTAATCTGACAAACATGTCAAAGCCAAATGTTTTCCTGCAGACATAGAGCCTTATCTAGGTTAGATGGTGGGATCACAATCTCGTGGGAAGGTGTGAGAAGGGGCAATTGAGAGAAGCAGCCTGTAAGACTGGTGCTGAAAGGAATCTGGTAGAAGAAAATCAGATGGTCTGTAGTGCAGTGCAGGTACTGAGTGCATTCCTAAGCCACGTTCCATCCCTCTCAGGCAGACTGTGTACAGCAGCTGCTCACAGAGCAGCCTATCCAAGCTATTTGATATTTTAGGTTACATGTAACCTACAACCCTGCAAAGCCAAACCTTTCAGTCTTTAGGGAAGATTGTTGGAAGGAACCAAGCCATAAACAGGAGCTTTTGTGTGGCTGAAACTTGTCAGCATCCTTTAAAGCAGGGGTCGGCAATGTTCAGCACACGGCTCGCCAGGGTAAGCACCCTGGCGGGCCGGCCCAGTTTATTTACCTGCTGACGCGGCAGGTTCGGCCGATCGCGGCCCCCACTCGCTGCGGTTCGCCGTCCCGGGCCAATGGGGGCGGCGAGAAGCGGCGCGGGCGAGTGATGTGCTGGCCGCGGCTTCTCG
>NW_020664859.1:1196628-1216535 GCF_002925995.2 Terrapene triunguis | reverse complement strand
CGAGCACATCACTCGCCCGCGCCGCTTCTCACCGCCCCCATTGGCCCGGGACGGCGAACCGCAGCGAGTGGGGGCCGCGATCGGCCGAACCTGCCGCGTCAGCAGGTAAATAAACTGGCCCGGCCCGCCAGGGTGCTTACCCTGGCGAGCCGCATGCCGAACATTGCCGACCCCTGCTTTAAAGGATCCATAATTTAGCAGGGTGTTGACATAAGCTTTGTCCCTTTCTATACACATAGCGGGGAGAATGCATGTCTCATGGCCAGAGTTCACATACTGGCATTTAAATAGTTATAATCCATCTCTAATTTGTGTCGACCATGAAGTTTTTCTGACCTCCCATCTTGGAGCAAAGCATAAATTGGATCACACAGCTCCACTTAGGTAATGAAAAACTCTACAGCAAATCTGCATCCCTGCTCTCTCTCTCTCTCTTACGGGGAGAGTCCTGGCCAGTTTGAAAGAGCTACAAATGCCTGCTAATATTTGGAAAGAACAGTTCTTGGATGGGAGCATGTGAACAGGTTTGAGAACCTACACAAATAAGATACACAGGGAAGGACGTGAGGTGACTTCAGTGTTTCCGAGTGGGATAGCAGCAGAGTGCGAGGGCTATCTCGTAGATCCACGCAGATTCATGTTCCTGGTTGTATTTAAAATCTTCATCAGCCAAGCTAATCCTTCTGAGACTGAAGTCTGATATGCAGAAGGCTTCGGGGGAGGAAGGAGAGAGAGGAGTGTCTTTGTTTATCTGGAACAGTCTGCTAAATCATTTCAGATCAGATATCTCCTGCTGATGAGTATGTTTGTTTCCTCCTTCAGGATGAAGATGTACAGATAAGAAAACGCATCACCATCCCCAAACAGGAGAGCCGATCCAGCAGTACAGGGGAGCCCAGCTAATCCCTAGGGGAGCCATCAGGACTTGTCTTTCATTTGATCACATAACTGTAGTTTCACTGACAAGAGCCCTTTTTATAAAGAGATTGCCTGGTTGAGATGTTGCAGTTACTCAAACTTCTCAGATCAGGATGGAGGGGCTATTTAACTGTCCTTAATGAAGCACAAGACTTGCCAGTGCACTACCCACATCTCCATGCCCAGTGAGATCTCATGCCATGGAAATTTGCAATGACTTTGCTCCTTTTTCCAGGTGCCATTGTGGGTTGTGAGTCACTGATCTCTCTGGGGTTTGTACGATGAAGGGGTGTGCTGGGAGTTGTCTGTGGTTAGAAGTATGTTCAGATGCTGCTTTGGCTGTCTGCCACCATGGGTTCTGTTTGCTGTTCTGGCCCAGAAGGCTCAAAAAAATGAACATTGCTGGAAAGTATGTGCACTGCCACTGCTGCGAAGGGTAAATACATGAGCATTAGAGTGCAGGGGTGTTTGTCACAGGAGCCAGGCAGCCATGTTGTTAACTCAGCTCTGTATTTATTTTGCAACTGTGTAAGTGGGAGTATTGCTGTGATAGTAGGATAAAGGGTCTCTGTCTGCATTTCGCTTGAAGACTTAATGGGAAATCTAAATGCTACAAGTTAATTACTCTGAATGTTACTCATTTGCTTCAGATGCTGTATAATCAAACCATCTGCAGGAGCATGTAATGATGGTGCATTTAGTTGCTATTTGCCAGGCAGTTACAGAGTAGCTACATAGCTACATAGCTGTAGCGACCTTGTGAAACAAAGTGGTAACTGCTGAAATGAAATGCCTGTACGTGGTTGTCAGTGGGTTACAAGATTTTGTCATTGATCAGTAACTGCTTTGTGGGGTGTGATAAAATACCAGGCAGGTTATGTTGAGTCCATAAGAGTTCATGTTTTAAAGGCCTCAGTGCCGGCATGCAAAACTTGCCCAACTTTTCAGGAGCTCCACAAAGGCTGCAGCCATCTAAAATGGAGCAGTCCAGATTCCATTCCCAGCATGGTACGCTCTGTCACGACCCCAGTGGAAGGTGTTTGAATGCCAAAGATTTTTGGGAATGCACCAGTAGCCCAAAGATCTTAAGTCACTTCTGCTGAGATCAGAACCTTCCAAGGTGACACTTGTACTTTTGAAGACACCCTCAGTTTATAACCACATCTGGAGTCCTTATTATATATGTATTTTAAAATAAAATTGCAGCAGAGAAATCGATGCTTGCTGTTGTCACTTACCAGAAGGCTACAGGAGCTGTGGATGGCTGCACCAATTCAGTACACGTGGTCATTCACCCATGCAGGGCCCTGCAACATCTAGAAAGTTGGGGCAGCATCCAGGATTGTTACGGATCCGGAGGGCAAGTTGCCTTTGAGCTTTGTACTGTCTCTCAAGGAGTTGCATACCTTCTAATGCGAGGTATTAGCCCTCAACGGGTAGTGATCAATGGCTTGATGTCTAGTTGGCAGCCGGTATCAAGCGGAGTGCCTCAGGGGTCGGTCCTAGGGCCGGTTTTGTTCAACATCTTTATTAATGATCTGGATGATGGGATGAATTGCACCCTCAGCAAGTTCGCAATGACACTAAGCTGGAGGGAGAGGTAGATACGCTGGAGGGTAGGGATAGGGTCCAGAGTGACCTAGACAAATTAGAGGATTGGGCCAAAAGAAATCTGATGAGGTTCAACAAGGACAAGTGCAGAGTTCTGCATTTAGGAAGGCAGAATCCCATGCACCGCTACAGGCTCGGGATCGACTGGCTAAACAGCAGTTCTGCAGAAAAGGACCTGGGGATTACAGTGGACAAGAAGCTGGATATGAATCAGCAGTGTGCCCTTGTTGCCAAGAAGGCCAACGGCATATTGGGCTGTATTAGTAGGAGCATTGCCAGCAGATCGAGGGAAGAGATTATTCAGCACTGGTGAGGCCACACCTGGAGTATTGTGTCCAGTTTTGGTCCCCACACTACTGAAGGGATGTGGACAAATTGGAGAAAGTCCAGTGGAGGGCAACGAAAATGATTAGGGGGCTGGGGCACATGACTTATGAGGATTGACTGAGGGAACTGGGGTTATTTAGTCTGCAGAAGAGAAGAGTGAGGGGGGATTTGATAGCAGCCTTCAACTACCTGAAGGGGGGTTCCATAGAGGATGGAGCTAGGCTGTTCTCAGTGGTGGCAGATGACAGAACAAGGAGCAATGGTTTCAAGTTGCAGTCGGGGAGGTCTAGGTTGGATATTAGGAAAAACTATTTCACTAGGAGGGTGGTGAAGCACTGGAATGGGTTACCTAGGGAGGTGGTGGAACCTCCTTCCTTAGAGGTTTTTAAGGGCCTGCTAGACAGAGCCCTGTCTGGGATGATTTAGTTGGTGTTGGTCCTGCTTTGGGCAGGGGATTGGACTAGATGACCTCCTGAGGTCTCTCCCAACCCTAATATTATATGATTCTATTCTATGATTCTAAGCCTAAACTTGTTAATGGTGAAGGGTTAAAATCCATGTGCATTTTATATAATAACCTGGTATATGGATTGTGCCAGTTCTTTTCCCGACCCAAAGTCCAGAGTATGGTCAAGGGACCAGTGGCTTAGCAAATAGTGATTAGCTAAAAGAAGCAAAATAAACAAAAGATAACCTTGCTTTGCCAAAATAAGCCTAGTCAGCAAATTGCCAGGTGTTAGAGCTAAAAACTAAATATGGAGATATACCTATCTCTTAGAACTGGAAGGGACCCCGAAAGGTCATCGAGTCCAGCCCCCTGCCTTCACTAGCAGGACCAAGTACTGATTTTGCCTCAGATCCCTAAGTGGCCCCCTCAAATAATTGTGTCTTATTCAGAGTTGCAGATTAAACAAAGAAGCCCTGTTTCGGTTGTTAGTTTCTTTTGTAGGGAGATGTTCCCACATATCCAACCTTGAGTTTATAAAAGGTTGGCACATGTCAGTATAAGATATGGCATCCTCCCACCTCCCTTTCCCAGGGACCCAATGCCTGCCTTAAAACACAAAGGAGACAATCTTTATTGCCATATACTTTCACTGTTTCTTTGTTTTAACCCCTAGGAATGTATCTGCTGGACAATCAGAAAAGCTACTCCATTCCTATGAATCCCAAATCAGAATTCAACATATATATTTTATACTAATAACATTTTATCAAAGTATTAATTAAATGTTAACTTGCTAACTTGAGACCATGGGCGGAGACATTATGTAACCTGTTAACCATTGGCTAATGTGCTATCTTGTCTTTCACCTAGACCTATCCCGGGGTGTGAAACTGCCTACCCCGTCACTTTCCCCCGCCCATGAAAAATCCATATATTCCATTGTAATCAATTGATTGACAGTGTCTCTGAGCCTAATAAGCAAGGTAACACTCCACCAGCGCTGTGTGTAATAAACTCCTATGCTTAACCTCTACACGGTGTGAATTTATGTCCTTCAAATGGCCATTTTATATCCATTTGTTCTTGTGTCCACATTAGTGCTTATCTTAAATAACTCCTCTCCCTATCTGTATTTATCCCTCTGATGTATTTATAGAAAGCAATCATGTCTCCTCTTAGCCATCTTTTGGTGAAGCTAAACAAGCAAAGCTCTTTGAGTCTCCTCTCGCAAGGTAGATTTTCCATTCCTCGGATCATCCAAGTCGCCCTTCTCTGCACCTGTTCCAGTTTTGAAATCATCTTGCTTAAACATCGGAGACTAGAACTGCACACAGTATTCCAGATGAGGTCTCACCAGTGCCTTGTATAATGGTACTAACACATCCCTGTCTCTACTGGAAATACCTCACCTCATGCATCCTACTAGGACTGCACTAGTCTTTTTCACGGCCACATCACATCTCCAGATCTTGTATGATATTCCAGTTCTCCTCCGTATTGGCAATACCTCCCAACTTTGTGTCATCTGCAAATTTTATTAGCACACTCCCACTTTTTTGTGTCAAGGCAATTAATAAAAATGTGAAATAAGATTGGGCCAAAGACCAATCCCTGAGAAATTCCATTAGTAATCTCCCTCCAGCCTGACAGTTCACCTTTCGGTATGATCCGCTGTAGTCTCCCCTTTTACCAGTTCCATATCCACCTTTCAATTCTCATATTAATCCCCATCGTCTCCATTTTAACTAATAATTTCCCAAGTGAAACTGTATCAAATGCCTTACTGAAATCCAGGTAGATTAGATCTACTGCATTTCCTTTGTCTAAAAGATCAGTTCTCTTCTCAAAGAAGGAGATCAGGTTGGTCTGGCATGATCTACCTTTTGTATAACCATGTTGTATTTTGTTCCATTTACTGTTCACCTCTGTCTTTTAACTAACAGGCCTGTAGTTTCCCGGATCACTTCTTTTCCCTTTCTTGAAAATAGGAACTATATTAGCAATTCTCCAGTCATAAGGTACGACCCCTGAGTTTACAGATTCATTAAAAATCCTTGCTATTGGCTTGCAATTTCATGTGCCTTCTCTCCTAAACTTCTGTCAGAACAAAAAAACCACACATACCACACACATCCTCCCCCAAACTCCCTCTCAAGCTCCCCTGTTTTCAGCTCTGTTTGCTAGTCCTTTGTTGCTCCTCCTTACCGCTGTCTGGCCAGCTGGCTCCCTTCATAAACCTGCTGCCTAGGAAGCCTTGTTCCCAGTCAAGTTTCAGCTGTGATCTAAGCCCTGCTTCTCACAACCCACTGCTCCCTACCAGATGTTGCAAACTGAACTCAAACACACACACTTCCAAGAGCTCACTCGCTGCCCCTAATGGTCTTGCCTGCCTTCTTCTCCAACAGATTCCAACCCAAACTCCTCTGAGTTCAGCTCTGTTTGCTGGCTCCTGTGCCTCTGCTCCTGGCTGCCAGTCATTAAAAGTTACTGTCTGGTCATTGGGCTTCCATTGCATCTCCAAGGTCTTTCCATTCATGTGTGGGCAGTTCTTGGCTCATTCTTCCCAACTCAGAGACCTACACGACCAACTACCCGCTATTATGCCCGTCCCAGAGAAGAAATTAACCCATTCAGTCCTACTAGGTCACAATGCAAAAATGATTGTGAAAATTAGGTTATCTATATTTTTCATTAAAATAATGCAGATATTTCCCACATTCTCCACAAAGTTTCACCTGGATGCTCTTTCTTTTTGCCTCATGTTTGCTGTTGTCAACAGCTCCAGTTGACTAGAGAATAAAGCTAGTAAGTTCTTCTTCATGTGGACCCTTCTGAACAGGAGCTGTGGGAGCTCAGGTTGCAGTAGGTGCAGCAATCAGTTCTGTGAGTGGGTCATTCAAGCAACATGTTAATAGTACTTCTGAGAAATATCTCACAACAGGCAGTGCTGACTGTCCACTGACTGAACCCCATAACCATCCGGAGGTTGACTCCAGGACTAGCCACAGCAGTCAGTGTCTCCATGGCTCTGGTGAAAATAGTTAGGGTATCTGCTGGGACTCTTGTAGTTGTGAGTTGTTTTGGGGTTAACTCACTTTGTGTGTTCATTTTAAATGTTCCCACGTATACATCTGTGACACTTCACCAGTTGCACCCTGGCAGTTTTCATTCTATTTAAACATCCCATATCACATTCCCCTCTTTTGACACTCTGCGCTTGTGAACGTGGAGCCTTTATCAGAGGAAATCATTCCTATAGCAACAGGCAGCCCAGCATTCGCAATATTAGTACCTCAGGTTAGTGTTCTTGTTTCCAGGGGTGCTGAGCTACCTGCAGCTCCACGGATCTCAGCAACACTGAAAATCAGGGTGCTCATTTAGATGTCCAACTTTTCTGCACCCAGGTTTGGAAATGATGGCTTTAGCCCAATCTCACTGTTAACAAACTTGGGACTGAAACTTTCTCTACATGAATATTCATGCTGAACTCTGATTCTCTTGTAGTTGAACAGATTAACTTTCCAAAGAGCATGTATCGGTGGAGTCACTCATTTCCTGTGTCCAGAGATTTACCTTTTTAAAATAAAAACCTTGCAGTGTTTGAAATGGAGTTAGAGTAACTCAAAAGGTTCGTTTTGTAAAGACACTTTACTGTGTCCTTACTGGACTGTAGCTGCTTTGTATAGTACCATGCCTGTATTTGTTGAATGATGAAAAGCCTACTTGTTAAGCATAAAAAGAATGGACTATGAATGATACACACATGCTCATGCACACAGTGGTGCATTTATTGTTTGCTTAATTTATGCAGTACTGGCAGGTTGCTGATAACTGTATCTCTGACTAATGAAAGATAACAAACTTTAATTGGGAAATAGGTCCATGTTTGTTTCTGCCTCCTATCAATTGTGTCTATGATGACAGGGTACAAAGGAGATAATGTCTCTTCACCATCCATTTATAGCTGGGTTACAGAATAGAAGTGATAAAATTGCCAATGATGAACATAGACTGAACATCCTGCCAGACCATCTTAATGACCTACCTAGAGATTGATTCCTGCAGCGCTCGCTCTACAAGGAGACTACGTCCATTTGGAATTTACCAGGATGAGGATGAAGAGAAAGGTAGAACATGCTCCAAGGGCTGGAAGTTGAAGCTAGACAAATTCAAACTGGAAATAAGGTGTTAATATTTAATAGGGACAGTAACTGCCCTTCGGAACAATTTACCAAGGGTTGAGGGGTATTCTCCATCACAGGCAAGTTTAAAATCAAGGCTGGATGTTTTTCGAAAAGCTCTGCTCTAAGAGTTATTTTTGGGCAGGTCTCTGGCCTGTGTTATACAGGAGGTCAGGCTAGATGATCACACTGGTATCTTCTGGCCTTGGAATCTACAATGATGATACAGAACCTCTTTTTCTGATGAGGAAATTAGACACATACCCAGAAAGTTTATGCTAAACTGCAGAGATGGCTAAGCTTTCTAAATAGAGCTCACTGCAGCCATGATCCTCTTTAAAATGAAGGTATGCCCTATGGATACTAACAATCCCAGCATGCACTGGCCCCCTCTTCATCTAAGCAGAAACTGGTCTGTATAGCTGCAAGCCAGCCTTCGGGGTGACTGACTGCTGTGTGCCAAACTCTGAGAAGTGTGTTTGCTCCAAGAGTGGGTCCTTGGTCCTCACGCTCCACCTAGGACCCTGCAGTGTTATGTTTACAAAGGAAACTTTGGAATCATAGAATATCAGGGTTGGAAGGGACCTCAGGAGGTCATCTAGTCCAATCCCCTGCCCAAAGCAGGACCAACACCAACTAAATCATCCCAGCCAGGGCTTTGTCAAGCCGGGCCTTAAAAACCTCTAAGGAAGAAGATTCCATCACCTCCCTAGGTAACCCATTCCAGTGCTTCACCACCCTCCTAGTGAAAAAGCGTTTCCTAATATCCAACCTAAACCTCCCCCACTGCAACTTGAGACCATTACTCCTTGTTCTGTCATCTGCTACCACTGAGAACAATCTTGATCCATCCTCTTTGGAACCCCCTTTCAGGTAGTTGAAAGCAGCTATCAAATCCCCTCTCATTCTTCTCTTCTGCAGACTAAATACACCTCTACCCCGATATAACGTGACCTGATATAACTCGAATTTGGATATAACGTGATAAAGCAGTGCTCCGGGGGGGTGGGGCTGCGCACTCCGGCGGATCAAAGCAAGTTCGATATAACACGGTTTCACCTATAACGCGGTGAGATTTTTCGGCTCCTGAGGACAGCGTTATATCGGGGTAGAGGTGTAATGCCAGTTCCCTCAGCCTCTCCTCATAAGTCATGTGCTCCAGCCCCCTATTCATTTTTGTTGCCCTCTGCTGGACTCTTTCCAATTTTTCCACATCCTTCTTATAGTGTGGGGCCCAAAACTGGACACAGTACTCCAGATGAGGCCTCACTAATGCCGAATAGAAGGGAATTATCACGTCCCTCGATCTGCTGGCAATGCTCCTACTTATACAGCCCAAAATGCCATTGGCCTTCTTGGCAACAAGGGCACACTGTTAGACTCATATCCAGCTTCTCGTCCACTGTAACCCCTAGGTCCTTTTCTGCAGAACTGCTGCCTAGCCACTAGGTCCCTAGTCTGTAGCAGTGCATGGGATTCTTCCGTCCTAAGTCATCATGTGTGAATGAGTTTCCATCCGAAGTGGGGTTACTAGTTTAGACAGCAACTGTCCTTAGCCACTGCAATCACCTGAGAGTTGTCTAGATTAGGGCCAGCTGCCACTCTTGTCAGTTGGTTGAAGGGCTAAACACTGACACAAGAATATCAGTAAAAGCCATTGCAGTCTGGCTGGCCAGAAAGCTGGTAGTGTTTTATTGGGAACAAACTGGCCATGTGTCATTTTGGGATATCATCTGGTCTGCCCGAGCTGTCTGTTGACAGTGCTGATGAGACCTCTGGGGTAACTGGCTCACAGCAGTTGCTGGGGCTTGGTCAGGGGTTTTAATAATGCCTGTTTAAATATAGAAATAGCACTGTGTATTTTGTATCCTTCACATTTATTAAAGCCTCTCTTGGCCCCGCTTCTTTGCTGGGGCCCCTCCCCTATGGAAAATGCACAGCAGAGTTCAGTGTAGAGGCCTCCTCCTCCCTTTATAACACGTTTATCTGCCAGCTGGCCGGAGGAAAGTGACCCCTAAGGCTGCCTCCACCCCTCAGCCCTGCCCCTCGCCAAAAGCCTGTGGGAAAAGGGGGCTTTGCAGCATGCTCTGCAGACACCAACTCCATGTTCTGGTTCACGGGGGATGTGAGTTCCTGAAGAACACCCTGCAGGCTACTCTCTCCTGACTGCTCAGCAGCCTCCCCTGGTCGCAGCTCTGATCCAGCCTCGGGGGAGCCATGCTCACAGATAGGCGGCAGGTCTCCAACCATTCTGGGGGTTAGACGTGAGCCCCAGCCCGTTTTGAATTCCACCAGAGAACCTGTTGGCAATCAGGCCAGGTCCTAGGAGCCTGGTGTGATCTGCTTGGATAGCATTTGGCACAGGTGCTCACTCGGACCCTGGGCTATCCTGACTACATGGCTATTTTTGACATGCTAGCTTGAGCAGAGCTAGCACAGGTACGTCTACACAAATGGAATTACGCCTCTCAGAGCTCAAATGGAGACATACCCTGTAACACGTGTCATGGGTTTAGGCCAATGTCTTGCAGCTTAATAGCCTGGAAATAAGTGCTGTCTCGCACTGGAACGGGGTACAAAGCAGGTGTTTCCAGCCCTAACCGGTCGCATACTCTGAAGTTCTGCACTACCAGGAGCAGCTGGCATACAAAGGGCCTGATTCTCATAATCCTTGCTGTGTGGATGCACCTCTCTTTTCCCCCTGAATCTTCACTATAGCCTTTAAATTTTGTGTATAATAAAACCAACCAACCCCCTCTTCTGCCTCAATTCTGTGTAGTGGTGAGATTCCCAGGGAATTAATAAGACTCAGTATTAGATACCAGTGTTACTATGCAGACGGTACAGCCTGGATGAGTGCATATTGCACCATCATGCTTATGGTACTTGGTGGCTAACTCTAACTGAGCTAGATGGAGGGCACCATGTACCAGGCAATCTGAATGATTCTAGTTTGCTGCCTGAGCTGCAACTGACACCCTCCCACGCCCTCCACCCCCAACTGAATTAAACTTCTGAGTGTAGTAGAAACATACACATACAAAGGGGTGATTTTTCCCCATGTAATCGTAAGAATTTCCCCCAAGAGGTTGGTCCCAATTTTCTCTGGTCTGGTGCATTTACAATGGAATGGTCTATTTCTTTTGCAATGTATTTTATATTTTCAAAGCAACTGCTTTTTAATTTTGATGACTGCGTAGTCAATTAACCAGTTTGGCTGTCTGAACCTTTTAAAGCCTTTTTTTAAGCCTATTGGAAAGTTCATTCAAATCCTGCTGTCCTGTTCTTTCCTGTATCAAGCTGCTCCTGCTAGCAAATGACCTGTACTGCAAACACTGTGGGCTGAATGCTCAAAGCACTTAGGAGCTGAAGTCCCAGTTTTGGGACCCCTGTGATGCACAAACCGCCTGCTGAAACCCTGCAGGCACCTGAACAGTTTATAGTAAAATTTCTGCAGAGCCTGTGTTTCTGGGCTGCCTCCCTGTGTGCCTCCAGATGCCTGTCTCTTGTCTGAGCCCCAGAGCAATTCCCAAAGCAGGAGAAGACAGGTGTTTGCCTGCCTAACGCACAGGGAGGGCCCGATCCGGTAGGTGTGCTCTGAGGCTGCCTACTGGATCAGGCCCCAATAGGTGAGTCCCAGGAGGAAGGTGGGTGGTGGCAGAGGAGCTCGGAGGTTAGGGAACTCACCTGGAGCTGGGAGACTCCCAGTTCAAGTCCCCACTTCCCCTTAGCGGTGAGAAAGGATTTGAACCTCCAAGGGGAGTGCCCTAAGCTCTGGGATATTCTCGCTGGCTCTTATTGAAGCTGCTGCACTGAGAATAGAGAGTGAAAAGGTCAATGGAGCAGGGGGACAGGATCCTGGGTCTCCCATACCCTGGGCGAGTGCTCTCTGCACCAGGCTGCACAGTTCGCTCTCCTCCTCCCCATCCCCCTCCAGAGAGAGGGAGAGACCTGGGAGGCCATTGGGATGGAAGGGCTTGAAGAAGGCAAGAGGGGTGCTTGGCAGGGACTGCTGCCAGCCCAGGGAGTTAGAGAGAGGGAACAGGAGTAGTTGCGGGAGGAGTGGGTGTAGAAAATGAGCAGATATGGTGGGGATGCAGGGCCCGTCCTTATTCTCGCCTTGTACGTGATGTGCTGGAGCCCAGGGAGCCAGTGAAAAGGTCCATGTGCAGGGCAGGGGGCGAAGTTAACGGGAGGGTTCTGGACAGAGAGAAGGACGGGATGGGAGATGGCGACCATGGTCTGGTGAAAGGCATTGGTGGCAGTGATGGGAAGGAGCAGCCAGACATGGTGGTGGCTGAAGGAGAGCACTAGTGAGAACCAGGATGGGAGGAGGATTGACAGCACATCAGATGCTGTAAAAGACAATGCACAAGACACCAGTCCCTGGCTGGGATTAGTCAGACTCTGGGAGCTGATACAAGGGGCCGCCTGGGGGGAGGGCTATTTCATGGAGTGACTCGAGGCAAGTGTTGGGCCCTTTCTCTTTTGCTCTTATGTCTGACTTGGCTCTGGCGGGTTTGCAAGGGGGCGTTTGAAGTTGTGCCCTGGCTCTTTTGGGAGCCCCAGAATTGCGCACACGCAGAATAGCAATGAGAACACTTAGCCCTATCCTCTAATCAGCAGGTGGTTATGTTTTCTAGTGCACTGGTTGCCTGTCCAGTGTAATACCTGTAATTCCCATCACTCCAGTACCCAGCAGGCGAAGGACCTGACTGAATTCCTTATTACCACTAGTTTACGCTCATGTCATCACGCTGAAGTTTTACTTTGTGTTACGTACACCTGGCCCAGACGCCAGTAACCTGCATGGCTGAATTGCTTGTATTCCATCCCAGAATCAACACAAATCACTACATACGTTATAATTTCTCTCATTAGTTTGCAGTTAGAACTCTTGGATGCTTTTTTAGGATAGTTACATGTAGCAGAGAAGCTATCCATATCTTTGAATACCTAATTCGGAAGGTGGGGCAGTGGTTAGAGCACTAGCCTAGGACTGGAAGGAACAGCATTCAAGGCCCTTAGCCTCTGGGGGGAAACTGGGCATAATAGCTCAGCCCAGCCCTGCCTCACTGAAGACTGTGTGGCGCACTGATACTGTGGTAATGTAAAGCATCTTAGACAGACAGTGCAGTTAATGAGCCTGCACTCGACAGGACATGAATGAGGTATGCAAGAATACGGAATTCAGGCCAATCATGTATCACGGATTCATAGAATCGGAATGTTATTACAGGGCTCAAAAGCCAAAGTCGGGGGTCTAACTACAATCACTGCAGGGTAAAATGTGACTGTCCTATGGCCACATATTGCCAAGGTAGCACATTGCTGGGCACTCTGGAAGGGCTGGGTGCTGCTGTATGCCCTGCCTCATGCGGGCTGGGAGGCTCAGTCCAGGATTGTCCGGCACTTTAAATCACAAAATGCTAAGTGGTGTTGTTTCAACCCTCCTGTAGGGATGAGACTCTAGTTAAAAATGAGCCAGTCACTACTGTTGTGTGTTCCTGCTGCCTGAGCAAGGCTTGCATGGGTCCAGCAGAGGTGGAAGAGGAGAGAGCAGAGGAGAACTGCTGAGTGCCTGGCTCTGTACAGGATGGCAGGCCTTGGGGAGGGCTTGGCCCACGCCTCATAATGCATCATACAATTGAGTTAGTCTGCTCTTGTTTGTGCTGATGCTCCTTAGTCGGTGATGTGCTGTAACTCGGCTGCTCTGTGTTCTGCAGAGACCTGAGAGCTATGCTGGCAATGCATGTCTTTTTTCCAAAGCATCTGGACATCCCCTGAGAGTGACGCAGGCTGCCAGTTTGGAATGTCAGAGTTATTTTGAGATGACTCTCTGCAGCACAGCTCCGTTACAGCAGAACAATGGGTCACGCAGTCACTGTTTCATCCCCTGTGCATTCCAGCAGGGACAGAGGGTGGGTAACAGCACCTATGGCACTCGGGTGCATCATTCAGACACAGACATGCAGGGCGAGTGTTGGTTGCAAATAAGACATGTGAGTGCAGGGATAAGGTCACTTGGTCTATTGTGATGTGATTGTGATGTTATTTTAATAAGCGAGTCATTAATAATTAATGCCAGTCTCTACAGGGGAGCTGAGCGTCACTCTTTGGAAACCAGTGGGAAACAGCACCTGAAAGGCAGGCATTACTTGTGAAGTGGTTTTGTCTCCATGACACAGGGCCCCTTTGCTGGGATCTGTGCAGTATTTGAAGGGTTTCATAACATGCACCAAAGGAATCCAGCCACAGAGGGGGTTTTGCAACCAGTGTTGTGTTAGCCGCTCTCATGATTTTCACAGCAGAGAGTTCTGCTGTAATTAGCCAGCCCAGCTAATATTTCTCCTCTGGGGATTTTGCCCAGCAGGCCTGTGAGGAAAGAAGGTCCTTCCTGGCCAGATGCAAAATGTTTGGGATGGTGAGTTGCTGCCAGGATTTTGTTGAGTTTTTCCTCCTCCTCTGTCCTAAGTTGTATTTTTAATCAAATGAAATCACTTGTATCAGGTCTCTGTCTCTCACCTTCATGCTGCCTTTGATAGCCAAGGGCTGGGTGAACATGCAGAGATTGGTGCGTGAGACAGTAGATAGAAACGGACCCATAAATAAGATCCTCAGCCCGTGCAGGGTAAAGATGCCTTTATTTAAAGGGCAGTTGCCCTTCACTGCTGTTTTGGGAGACAGAAAGGCCAACAGCCCCAGAATCTTGTGGAAAGGAATGTGTCTACTTGGCTTGCATTTGAAATTCCATCCCACTCTCCCCTGCTCGTTCGAGGCCCATAGAGCGGTGCCATCACATCAGGCTGGAACATACTGCAGCTCTCCTCCCAGCTGATAGACTGAGCACACTGTCTATAAAATGAGATGGAGGAGGCATTTTGGGGGAAAAGTAGGTAACAAGTTATCTGTCATAATCTGAATGTGCTGAGTCTGAAAAAACAAAATGAGTTATCAAGCTGAATTTTGAATATTTCGCCTTCTAAATTGGAGTTCAAAATTTAAGTAAAATTTGGAAAATTAGTAGATTTCTATGGTTTTTATTCCACTACAAAGTTACTCTAGATCCTACACATTGTTTAGATCAGCATAATGTAACCGTTCCTACATGTGCCAACACACCCCTTGCATTTACAAGCCCCAGAGCATGCCCATGTGGCATTTCTGCAGCTACAGCATTGTGATATACACCCATTGACACATCCACAGGTGGTAATTTCTGCACAGCTGTCAGGAATTGGCTCCAGTGACATTAGCTTGGGTACCCATTCTCCATTGTGTTTGGGCCAACCCATAATCTCTGGTCAGGGTAGTGAGGGATGGTTGCAGTTTGCCTGCCTCCAAACCATGCCTTGAAAATGAGCTCTTTCGATGTGCTAGTGCAATGCATCACTAATTGGGGGCAGTGCATCTGATGATCAGCACTCAGAGAACAATATCGTACGTGCCTTGTCGCAGCTCCCCTCATCAGGTAAATTGTGCAGGCTGCAGATGAACTTTTCTGCTGAAATGATTGTTTCATTCTGTAGATCATCCTTCCCCAGGTTTTAGACATCCATGTCTCTCCGTGAATATTGTCCAAGCAGTATCGCAGCCTTTCAGTGCATGGAAGGAGAATATGATTTCTGTGTCTGCTTGAGGAAATTCAGACAGAAGCTTCTCTCAAATAGTATGCACAGGAATGTATTTGGGGTTTTTGATGTTCCAGTCTTCAGCCACAACTTGCTGCAAAGCATTTTGTCATAGTGTGCCACTAACAGAAGAACATCAGTGTCTTGTGCTGACACAACAACACAGTCAGTATCAGTATGCATGCAGTGCAGTACAATCCTGGTGTCTGCCTTTTCCTGGTCAGCTTCCAACTCACTTGTGTCCAGAGTTGGCTTTGGTGATTTAACCATACTGACTCCTTTGAACTTTCTGAATATGACAATCGTTTTGTTTTGTGGAGCGCTGGCTAGGAGTTCTTCAGAGAAGAAGTTAACTATTTGTATCTTTGAAGTTCATTAACACTTTATTTTCATCAACACAGTCATGCAGCTTTCATGCTGGTGTGGATTCATTGCAAGTCATTTGGTCAGCAAGTGAAAGACTGAACAATGTTCTGGTTTGGGCTGCGATTTGGGCACACAGATTATAGGAGAGAGTCCATCTTCTGAGTGCTGAGGCCATGCTTGTGAGACCTATAATTCCTCTTCCTCTTTCATCAGTGGTATTGAGCCTCTCTTGGGAGTGATCCAGATCTGCCTGATTGAATCTGTGGTTGGAACCTTTCACAACCCAGTTGCCTCTATCGAGTTCTTCATGTACCTCCAGAGGGAACTTGTTCATTTCTGCTAAGTACAGTAACTCCTCGCTTAACATTGTTGTTTTGTTCCTGAAAAATGCGACTTTAAGCGAAACGATGTTAATTGAATCCAATTTCCCCATAAGAATTAATGTAAATGGGGGGGGTTAGGTTCCAGGGAAAAAAATTTTCACCAGACAAAAGACAGACAGACACACACACACACACACACGCACACACACACACACACAGAGTATAACTTTTAAACAAACAATTTAATACTGTACACAGTGATGATGATTGTGAAGCTTGGTTGAGGTGGTGAAGTCAGAGGGTGGGATATTTCCCAGGGAATGCCTTACAGCTAAATAATGAACTAGCAATTGGCTGAGCCCTCAAGGGTTAACACATTGTTGTTAATGTAGCCTCACACTCTACAAGGCAGCACGAATGGAGGGAGGGGAGACAGCATGGCAGAGAGAGACAGACACATTCACAGTGTGTGTGAGAGAGATGCACATTGCCCCTTTAAGTACGCTCACCCCACTCTAAGTACACTGCCTTTTTAAGTAGATCAGCAAGTTGAGACAGCAGCTCCTGCCAGCAAGCTCCCTCCATCCTGAGCCCTGTCATGTCCCCCCCCACCTGCTTTTTGGAAATGGGTAAGCGGTGGGCAGGAACAGGGGGGAGGGGGCCATCCTGACATTAGCCCCCCTCTTCTCCCACCCTCTTGCACAGCAAGCAGGAGGCTCCGGGGAGCAGCTCCAAGGCAGAGGGCAGGAGCAGCACATGGCAGTGGGGGGAGGGACAGCTGAACTGCCGGCAATTGATAGCCTGCTGGGCAGCAGCCGCACAGGAAACTTAGGGGAGCGGGAGCTGATAGGGGGGCTGCCAGTCCACCCTGGTTCCAAGCCCCCACCAGCTCGCTCCAACGGGCTGCTCTTCCTGCAAGCAGTGGACAAAGCAGGTGGCTGCCAAACTACGTTATAAGGGAGCATTGCACAACTTTAAATAAGCATGTTCTCTAATTGATCAGCAACGTAACAACATTAACTGGGATGACTTTAAGTGAGGAGTTACTGTACACAAATCCCCCACTGAGCATAATTTGTGTGGTCATTTTAATGACAGAACAGTCACATTCTTTTGCAGGCATACAGACAAGGCTCCCAAATTGCATCCTGTTGAGCTCTGGTGAAGAGTAGGCGCATACACACCATATAAATGTACCACCACCAGTACTGGGCTGGTTCTCTGTGTTGCTGAGCACAAAGAGTGCCATCTGGTCACAGAAACTTGCCTATGACAGAATAGACATTATTGTAATCTTCCGCAGCATCAGATTTTGCAAACTCCTGGAGCTTTCTTTGAGTTTCTTGTCATGTTGCTGTAGATGGCTCAGAAGTTGTGGTACTAACAGTTGCCACTTGTCCTCACAAGATAACTCTACAGGCAAAGTGGCTTTTACATAATTTTACCAGCAGTTACACACACTCTCGTCGTCTACCTAAAATTCCACTTTCTGTCCACACACTCGAGAATCCAGAATCCTGTGTATACTACCCCAGCACTTTTAGGAAGTTCACTGATATGTAGACCTCCTATGCATGGAATCAGGATATCTTTATATTCTGGTAAAAGTCCATCAGAGCAAGGAAGAGCACTTGGTCAACAGTCAAGACAGTATGTTTCTGTTGAAGATAATGTGTGACTTGAGAGAGGCTTTTCATGACAGTATTCCATGTATCAGATCCATGAGCTGGGGACTGAATGATAGGCATGTAGCTGCATGTAGTTAATGGAGAGTTGTTGTTGATCTGCTTTTCATTAACACTTGTCCAGCCAGATCTTGGATTTTCAAATTGATGTTTGAAGAAAAATGCCATGTCCTGTGGTTGTGCTTTCAAAGCTGTCTGGCAATCATTTGTGTGACCATACCACCATTTTGCCAGGACATCTTCATTGAATTGTGGTTCTGCTGCACTTTCTGTGAAATTAGCATGATTAGTTGGCTCAGCATCCTGCAGTATCAGGTCAGATGTGTGTCCTCTCTGACAGACTGCACACTATGTGGCATGAAATGCGTTCGGCCCATTACGTGTACACTCATTTATATCACTGTTATCTGCAGTGAAATGGGCAAATCAATATTCCATCCTCATTCCTTGTCATCAGTGTGCTCTTGGCCAGTGCTGTGTCCGTTCCAAGTACATCCTTCTGGCTTATTCAGTGCCCAGCATTATGAAACACCTGGACAAGGTTTTTTGATCTTGTGGCCTGTTGACAGGTGCTTCCAACCCAATGTGTTTGGGTGTCCGTTTCCTACCTCCCCTGACACTGTTGATGAAATGCTGTGCAATATTAACCCCCAGGACGGTTGATATGATTCCTGTTTCTCATCTTTACATTCTTCTGCAATGTTATCTTCTGTGTTCTTCTCCTCACCTTCTTCAACTTCCCTACTTCATGAATAGACTGGCCAGCCAAGAGTATTTGCATGTATACAGTTGTTGGCCCACAGGCTAGTGCCTCTTCCTCACTGACGTTTAGCTCATGGTACCCAGGATGAGCAGGTACGTCTGAGCATAATTTCAGTGCTACATGTACCCTTGAGGGGCTGCCGGTTCTTCTGCAGCTGAGCTTCAGCAGCCCATCCCCCTTCACCCAGGGGCACACAGCCGCTGTTCAGATTGCAGCCTCATGCGACTTGGCCTTGCAGGTCCTCTGAAGATCTTGCCAATGTCACCCAATGAAAGGAGGGAGGCCAGGACCTGATACTGGGCTGCTGGTCTGTGCTCTCCCAGGGCCTGTGGCAACAGGAAACCCAGCCGCTTATGATGTGGTGCTGTGTGCAGGCAGTTTGTGAGCAGGTGGCCTTGGGCCTGTGCAGGCTGCGGATTGGTTTTCGTCCATTGGACTTTCACACTGCCAGGTGGGAAATTCAGGCAAAGGTCACGGCCCAAGACACTGTGGGTGGGAGTTTTCCTAATCGTTTGCATACTTGTGAACCATTTTGAGCTGTGTTTTCCCAAATGAATGCTGTGTTCCCTTTCCTCTTACTAACCAGTGGGTTTTGTCAAACACAGACTCAGTGCTTGCGAGTGGGGAAGTATTGCCTCCGAGAGGTGCCCAGGGGCATGGTTAGTGCTTCCAGAATTGTGGGTGGGGGCTTATGCTGGTTCTGTTTTGTAACGTTGAGAGGAACCCCTGGATATTGACCCCGGCCCTTGCTGCTGCCAACTCCACTAGGCAGAAGGGTCACACTGGCAGTGACTCATGTTTCGCTGTCCATGGGGCCAGCAAGTCTGCGTGGACACAGGCGTGACCCTTCCCTTCTGACCCTGGCACCCTCTCTTACAACCTGCACTTGTTCATGTGTCAGATCAGCTCCAGTGGGGGAGCTCTGGTGTGGCAGGCGAAGGCTCAGTCATCCTCTCCATTGGGGAGAAGGCCTAGTTTCCATGTTCAAATCCAGCCCAGTCAGGGGATGACCAAGTGTCATTCCCATCTGCTGGATGCTTAGCCCCACTGTAAAATGAATCGGTCCCAACCCTGAGCTCAGGCTTCCTCGTACCCAGGGGTGGCCTGTCTGCCCGGTCCCGGTCCCCGGGATTGCTCCCCTTGGGCTGGGCAGTTGGGTGGTGGTAGCATATTAAGGGTCAGTTACTATAAGCCTCCGTCACCCTCCACTGAGAAGCAGTGCCACTGGCAGGGCACACTGTCTCTCTCCCCATGGGGCTGCATTACTTTTTGGTTGATGGGTCACATTTTAACAGGCCTGTTTTTTATGCTACCATAAAAGTTATGGATGAAGTTGAGGAATGGAAGAAGTACAGGCATCCCACCCTGTCTGCACACACACACTGCACCACAAACACTCTCTCTCCTCTGCCTCCCTCATGGCTGGCATCTGCGACAGCCAGTGCAGCTGGAGCCATGTCCTTCCAGGTTGGTGCGGGCCATGGCGAAGGCTGGCACTGCCCTCGGTGCAGATGAACGTGGTGCTGCAGGGAGCTCTCCTTCGGCCCCTGCTCCATCAGCTCTTGGCTCCCATCAGGGCCGGCTCCAGGCACCAGGCAACCAAGCACATGCTTGGGGCGGCACCTGGTAAGGGGCGGCGGGGGGAGCGCGGTGC